>NC_057803.1:713112300-713412300 GCF_018294505.1 Triticum aestivum
GGACGTACGATAGCTATCGCTCAACGACGAAGGACCAACGATCTTTATGCATGTGCACGTACACTATGGTAGCTATCCCTGTCCTATATACGTACTACGCACAAGTCTTTCTTTATTAATTTCCTTTTCATGTCCGACTTGATACATCCATTTTTTTGCGATGAATACATCCATTTATTAGACCTACACAATCATTAACAACATGTTCTCCTGGGGAATTAATGGATTATTTAAAGAACATTCAGTTTTGAAGAATTGTGTATCTCCCGGACGCAATTGTTAGGTCATCTCATCAATGTTAGATTTTTCTGGACGGTCATCTCATCATCGTTCGTATGTAGGTACGTCCCTGTTAATTTCGTGAAGCCTTGACAATTCCGTTGTTTTCAGACACTAGTTCACATGCATGTAATGCATGCCACGTGCGTACGTCCTGGCTTTGTTGATGCGTGGTGCGCACCTGTCACTGTGCGTACGTATCTCCTACTAGTATCTAGGAGAATTGACTCGGTAGACGGTACCACACATCAATGCGGTCGATCTGCATGCGGACGTACGTTATGGCACAATTCTTTCTTTATTAATTTGTTTTTGCCGCCAGATTTGATACATCCATTTTTTAGCCCTGCACAATCTTTAACAGCATCTTCTCTCAACGAATTAACGACGTGTATCTATTTGGGAGAGCTATTTGTTAACTCGTACTCCCTCCGTCCGGAAATACTTGTCATCAAAATGAATAAAAGGAGATATATATATAGATGTATTTTAGTTCTATATACATCCTTTTTCGTCCATTTCGAGGACAAGTACTTTCGGACGGAGGGAGTATTATTATTTTTATTTGAGGTTGTTAAGTCCTTTTAGTTTTTGAAATTGTGAAGTCCAACACACACATCCCAACAAGTAGAGGCAGCTCGTTGTTGGCCCTAGTACGATAATAGCTATCTTGAGGCGACACACCACGGATTGTTTGTTGAATCCTGCCACACGTAGGGACGAAAAACATGCCTCAGATTGACTGGCACTAGTAGAAAAAGCCATATTCGTTCCGGTTCGTGAGGGCCTTTAGAACCGAGACTAAAAGGTCGGTACTAAAGGCCCCCGCCCTTAGTTTCGGTTCTTATACGAACCGGGACTAAAGCCCCTCCATGTGGCCGCTGTATAGAGCTCCACTTTTAGTCCCGGTTGGTAACACGAACCGGGACTAAAGGAAATTTTACGATTTATTTTTTTCAGAATTTTTTTTCGATTTTTAAATTTCTGAATTATTTTACAATTTAATCTCTAAGCACCACTCATCACTGCTCAATTTAACCTCTAATCTCTAATCATCCCTCATCATTCCAAATCATGTAACTTCCAGGCCGGTCACCCATCCTCTCACTACTCCAGCCGATTCGTGTTTGAGACACGAACCGGAACTAAAGGGAGTGATGCCCTTTAGTCCCGGTTCGTGTCTCAAACCTAGACTAAAGGGCTCATTTGAACCGGGGAATAATGCCTTTAGCCGCACGAAGCGGGACTAATGGCCCCATTGGTCCCGGTTCATGACTGAACCGGGACTAATGGGCTTATCTGGCCCGAACGAAAGCCCTGTTTTCTACTAGTGTGGGCAAGGGCCGCTGGATTGAATGATCGTGGTACGTGGAGGGGACAGGTTCATAGTTTGTTCCTTCGTCCATCTGCATGCGCACGTGCACTACGGTCGCTACCCTGTCCTACGGACAACGCACAAGTCTTTATTTACTAGTAGATATGTACATCCATCTCTTAGAGTATATGCAACGGCAACTCGCAATTTTTTTACCGCATCCGTCCGCCGATAGGGGGGGGGGGGTCAGTCCACGAACATGGATGAGGAAGGACGACATCCAATACTAGCCGCATACATTTCAAACTCTTTTTCAGCAAATCCGATGAAATTCATGCAAACAAGGCCGGATTTCATATAAACATGACGGACTTCATACAATCCAGATGAATACGGTTACATTTTGGACATATTGTCAACTAAAAAGGTAAAACTATGTGCACGTACGGTCGCGTGGAGCTCCACTACACGACACAGATAAACTACACTAGTCTACGGCTGGCCGCGGCTTGTCTTCCCCAACTAAAAAGGTAAAACTATATGCACGTATGGTCGCGTGAAGCTCCACTCCATGATACAGGTAAACTACAACAGTCTACGGCTGGCTGCGGCTTGTCTTCCCCATGTCCAGCAGCCCGCTAACCGGACTGCCGGGCGCCCCGAAGGTATATTCTTTCCCTATATTCCCTATGGCTGGACGTGCCGCTTATCAGAGTGGCAAAAAGGGTGCTTCAGCCGGAGGGGAAGGGTTCTTCCATGGAGCTCAGGTGGTGTCCAAGGTGGTCTGACATAAGGGAGAAACCGGCTAGGTCACCGGAGGTGGCCTTCATGGGACCCAAGCGGCGGCCTCCCTCCCGTGTTATCCTTCTCCTCGATGATGGCAGCGGTCCTGGACATGCGGGCCGCCAGCTCATCGACATCCCCGCAGTCGGCTTCTTTCGTTGCATGCATGACGCTGCTACATGCGTCTCGGCGGCAGATGGCGCTGTCGCAGGCACTGGATGGGCGATGCCTGTGCCGTCGGGCACGACGTGGAGCAACTCGCCACTCCTCCTTGAGCTGGCCTTGAGCGATGAGTTGCTAAACCAGGCGCCGGTTTGGAGCCGAGGCAACTGGCTCCGTCGGGCTAGGCGAGGGAGGTGGAGCAGCGAGCTGCCTCGCTCGTATCCGGTGGGCTTGGTGGGCCACCCAACGGGCTTGTTTGTCGAGAAGAGAACTGCTCTTCGGAAGCTATCGGAATAGTGGAGAAAATGGACAAGGAGGAGATGGGGGAGCGGCGGAGGGGTGTGATTCTTGCCCGGCGTTGCATTTAATGCCAGCCCGTTCATTGAACGGACGTGTGGTTGGAGTAGGTTTCTTGGCTTCCACGTGGGTTTATTGGACACGTTTGAATGCGGCGAGAAGGTGTGTTGAGCCGGCGCATCGCTTCAATGGCGGAGGCATGGAGAGATCGCATCTGTTGGGGAACGTAGCAGAAATTCAAAATTTCCTATGAGTCACCAAGATCTATCTATGGAGAGACTAGCAACGAGAGAGAGGAGAGTGAATCTACATACCCTTATAGATTGCTAAGCGGGAGCGTTCAAGAGAACGGGGTTGAAGGAGTCGTACTCGTCGTGATCCAAATCACCGGAGATCCTAGTGCCGAATGGACGGCACCTCTGCGTTCAACACACGTGCAGCCCCAGTGATGTCTCCCATGCCTTGATCCAGCAAGGAGAGAGGGAGAGGTTGAGGAAGACTCCATCCAGCAGCAGCACAACGGCATGGTGGTGATGGAGGAGCGTGGCAATTCAGCAGGGGCTTCGCCAAGCACCGCGAGAGACGAGGAGGGAGAGAGGTAGGGCTGCGCCAAGAGGGAGATCAAAATCATGTTCTCGGCAGCTCTCATACCTCAAGTATATATAGGGGAGAGGGAGGGGGTTGAGCCCCCTTTAGGGTTCCCACCCCAAGGGATGCGGCAGCCCCAAAACCCATCTAGGGTGGCGGCCAAGGGGGGGAGAGGGGAAACTTGCCCCCAAGTAAGGTGGAGGCGCCCCCTCCCCAAACCCTAGGCGCCTTGGGCCCTGGTGGGGGGGCGCACCAGCCCACCTGGGGCTGGTACCCTTCCACACTTGGCCCATGCGGCCTTCTGGGGCCGGTGGCCCCACTTGGTGGACCCCGGGGACCCTCCCGGTGGTCCCGGTACATTACCGATAGCACCCGAAACTTTTCCGGTGACCAAAACAGGACTTTCCATATATAAATCTTTACCTTCGGACCATTCCAGAACTCCTCGTGACGTCCAGGAACTCATTCGGGACTCCGAACAACATTCGGTAACCACGTATATCTATTCCCTACATGACCGAGACGTTCTCCGGTCAATAACCAACAACGGGATCTGGATACCCATGTTGGCTCCCACACGTTCCACGATGATCTCATCGGATGAACCACGATTTCAAGGATTCAATCAATCCCGTATACAATTCCCTTTGTCTAGCGGTATTGTACTTGCCCGAGATTCGATCGTCGGTATCCCGATACCTTGTTCAATCTCGTTACCGGCAAGTCTCTTTACTCGTTCTGTAACACATCATCCCGTGATCAACCCCTTTGTCACATTGTGCACATTATGATGATGTTCCTACCGAGTGGGCCCAGAGATACCTCTCCGTCAACCGGAGTGACAAATCCCAGTCTCGATTCGTGCCAACCCAACAGACACTTTCGGAGATACCCATAGTGCACCTTTGTAGCCACCCAGTTATGTTGTGACGTTTGGTACACCCAAAGCATTCCTACGGTATCCGGGAGTTGCACAATCTCATGGTCTAAAGAATGATACTTGGCATTAGAAAAGCTTTAGCATACGAACTACACGATATTTGTGCTAGGCTTAGGATCTGGTCTTGTCCATCACATCATTCTCCTAATGATGTGATCCCGTTATCAACGACATCCAATGTCCATGGTCAGGAAACCGTAACCATATATTGATCAACGAGCTAGTCAACTAGAGGCTTACTAGGGACAAAAATTAGTTAGTTTAATTTCCATGCTTGTAGTAGAAATTAAAATGAAAACCCAAAAAGATTTTTAGTTCTTCTTCTTTCGTGTTGGGAGCTTTCCCGTGTAAATATTTTTATTTTCTTTTCTTTCCTTTGGGGGGTCGGGAAGACGTTATTGAAAATGCTTAGTGGCTCTCGTTTGCATGATTGTTTATTTAACTTAGAGCCCATATTACTTTGTCTTCTCTCTTGAGTTGAATGCTTGCAGATTCCAGCTTAGTCCAATGCACGTACACTCTTATTATTATACACATCGTTCGGTCGTGCAAGTGAAATGCAATAATGACGATATATGATGGACTTATTGAGATGAGAAAAACTGGTATGAACTCGACCTCTCTTGTTTTTGTAAATAATCGTTCCTGATTCAGCTTATTATGAAGTAAACATATTTGCAATGACATTTAGAGATATAGTTGCTTGTGCCATGCTTGATTAGCTTTGAGTTATAATGATTTACCTTGCGTGCCAACATGCTATTATAATGATTATGATGTGGTATGATGGGATGGTATCCTCCTTTGAATGAATTGAGTGACTCAACTTGGCATATGTTCATGCATGTAGTTTTAATGCATGTTTGTATTCGGTGTTTATGTTCATGGTGGATTATATCCTACTCATGTTTGTATTCGGTGTGAATTAGTTTTAATGCATGTTTATGACTGTTGTCGCTCTCTCAGTTGGTCGCTTCTCAGTCTTTTGCTAGCCTTCACCTGTACTAAGTAGGAATACTGCTTGTGCATCCAAACTCCTTAAACCCAAAAGTTGTTCCATACGAGTCCACTATACCTTCGTATATGCAGTATTTACCTGCCGTTACAAGTAAATTTGTATGAGCCAAACTCTAAACCTTCAAATGAAGTTCTGTGTATGCTCTAGCCGCTCATGTTTCCACTAGGGCTGCATATATCTTCCATGCTAGGTGGGTTATTCTCAGAGGAGTGGACTCCGCTCCTGATTCACGAGAAAGGGCCGGTAACCGGGATGCCCAGTCCCATGATCCAAAAAGATCAAGCAAATCAAAATAATTAAACAAAACTCCCCTAGGGCAGTTGTTAGTTGGAGGCACTCCTTGTTTCAAGCAAGACATGGATTGATGCTTGTTGGTGGTTGGGGGAGTATAAACCTTTACCATTCTGCGTGGGAACTGCCTATAATGCATGTAGTATGGAAGATACAGCTATCTCATAGTTGTTGCGTTGACAGCGAAAGTATGCCGCTCAAAATATTATTCAATCTCTGTTTTAAAAATCGAGCTCTGGCACCTCTACAAATCCCTGCTTCCCTCTGCAATGGGCCTATCTATTTATTTTTATGTTGAGTCATCACCTTCTTACTAAAAAGCACCCGCTGGAGAGCACACTGTCATTTGCATTCATTATTATTTGTTTATATTGGGTATGACTTGACTGGATCTCTTTTACCATGTATTACAATGTTTAGTCAGTCCTTGATCTTTAAAGGTGCTCTGCATTTATGTTTTGCGGTCTCAGAAAGGGCTAGCGAGATACCATTTTGTTATATCATGTTATGATTGTTTTGAAAAAGTGTTGTCATCCGAGTTTATTATTATGACTCGCTAGCTGATTATTTTATTGATATGAGTAATTATGAGACCTAAGTGTTATTGTGAGTATGGTTAGTTCATAATATTTGCTGAAAGTTGAATGCTGGATTTTCATGTTTACAACAACAAGAGCCAACAGAGTTTGTAAAAGTTTTTCTTTATCACTTTCAGTTTATCAACTCTATTGCTTGAGGACAAGCAAAAGTTTAAGCTTGGGGGAGTTGATACGTCTCAAATGTATCTACTTTTCCAAAAACTTTTGCCCTTGTTTTGGACTCTAACTTGCATGATTTGAATAAAACTAACCCAGACTGACGCTGTTTTCAGCAGAACTACCATGATGTTGTTTTATGTGTAGAAAAGAAAAGTTCTCGGAATGACCTGCAAATCCACGGAGGCACTTTTTGGAATTAATAAGAATTTCTGGGCGAAAGAAATACAATAGGGGGCCCAGGGCCTGTCCACGAGACAAGGCCCCCCCCCCCGTAGGGCGCGCCCCCTATCTCGTGGGCCCCCTGGACCTCCACCGACCTCAACTCCAACTCCATATCTTCCGTTTCGCGGAGAAAAAAATCGGAGAGAAAGTTTCATCGCGTTTTACGACATGGAGCCGTCGCCAAGCCCTAATCTCTCTCCGGAGGGTTGATCTAGAGTCCGTTCGAGGCTTCGGAGAGGGGGATTCGTCACCGTCGTCATCATCAACCATCCTCCATCACCAATTTCATGATGCTCACCGCCGTGCGTGAGTAATTCCATCGTAGGCTTGCTGGACGGTGATGGGTTGGATGAAATTTACCATGTAATCAAGTTAGTTTTGTTAGGGTTTGATCCCTAGTATCCACTATATTCTGAGATTGATGGTGCTATGACTTTGCTATGCTTAATGCTTGTCACTAGGGCCTGAGTGCCATGATTTCAGATCTGAACTTATTATGTTTTCATCAATATATGTGTGTTCTTGATCCTATCTTGCAGGTCTATAGTCACCTATTATGTGTTATGATCCGACAACCCCGAAGTGACAATAATCGGGATACTTCTCGGTGATGACCGTAGTTTGAGGAGTTCATGTATTCACTATGTGTTAATGCCTTGGTCCGGTTCTCTAGTAAAAGGAGGCCTTAATATCCCTTAGTTTCCACTAGGACCCCGCTGCCACGGGAGGGTAGGACAAAAGATGTCATGCAAGTTCTTTTCCATCAGCACGTATGACTATTTACGGAATACATGCCTACATTACATTGATGAACTGGAGCTAGTTCTGTGTCACCCTATGTTATAGCTATTACACGAGGAATCGCATCCGGCATAATTATCTATCACTGATCCATTGCCTATGAGCTTTTCACATATTGTGCTTTGCTTATTTACTTTTCCGTTGCTATTGTTACAATCACTAGAAAACACCAAAAATATTGCTATTACTATCTTTACCTTTTACCACCGTTACCATTACTATTATACTACTTTGCTACTAAATACCTTGCTACAGATACTAAGTTATCCAAGTGTGGTTGAATTGACAACTCAACTGCTAATACTCAAGAATATTCTTTGGCTCCCCTTATGTCGAATCAATAAATTTGGGTTGAATACTTTACCCTCGAAAGCTGTTGCGATCCCTACACTTGTTGGTTATCAAGCAGCCCCCTCCAGCCCTCTCCTGTACACTAGGTCTAGTCTGATTCGGCCCGCTGCGTGTGTTTTTTTCCTGTTGCGATTTTAGCATTTATCCTAGGTTTTACAGTTTTACAGAAAAACCCTCAACATCATGCATATAATAACTCCACAATCGTGCGTCGATTTAAAATGATCTATATATGTAAAATGCTTAGAATTTCATCTAGTTTCACATTATGATGCTTTCATCCATGTTAAAATGCTTAAATTTGCTGTTTGCTTTATTTTCGCATAAATGACATGCTAAAATGTTTTATTTCATAACTAAATAACCGTAGCTCCAATTTTAATAAACTTTGTATGTAAATGGGGTGAAAAAATGCATAGATTAACTTGGTTCACTTTATTTTCCTGTTTAACAACAATAAAATATGGTTTAGGGCTGAACAGTACCAAATTCGAAATATGGACATGAGGATTTTCCGGAATTGTTGTTTGTTGTTTCTGGCCTCATTTAAACTTGCCTAAATAGTTAGTTTAATTATGCTTCACCTCTTGCCATGTTTAAAATTTCTCAATATTGTTATGTACCTAAACGAGAGCAAACTAAATAACTTGAATGTGGTGTTTCGTCAATATGCAACTCGTTACATATTGAGCTCCACTTAACTTGTAGTGTTGTTTGTGCACTTTGCCATGCCATGCCTTTTAAACCGGACATGCATCATACTTATTTTTGCATCATGCCATGCTTATGTGATGGTTGTTTACCATGTTGTTTGCTTCTTTCCGTTTGCGCTTCTCCTTGATAGTTCTGGTAACGTTGCATTTTTGAGGATCCGTTCGACTACGTTGGTTCGTCTACTTCTTGGACTCGTTCTTCTTCTTTGCGGGATCTCAGACAAGATGACCATTACCCTCGATATCACTTCTATCTTTGCTTGCTAGTTGCTTCGTTCTATCGATATGCTGCGCTACCTATCACTTGTTTACCATGTCTTCCATTTTGCCATGTCAGCCTCTGACCTTTTTCACCCTTCCTAGCAAACCGTTATTTGGCTATGTTACCGCTTTTGCTCATCCCCTCTTATAGCGTTGTTAGTTGCAGGTGAAGTTGAAGATTGCTCCATGTTGGAATATGATTATGTTGGGATATCACAATATCTCTTATTTGATTAATGCATCTATATACTTGATAAAGGGTGGAAGGCTCGGCCTTATGCCTGGTGTTTTGTTTCACTCTTTCCACCTTAGGTTCCGTCATACCGGTGTTATATTCCTTGATTTTGTGTTCGTTACGCGGCTGGGTTTATGGGAACCCATTGACGGTTCGCTTTGAATAAAACTCCTCCAGCAAGGCCCAACCTTAGTTTTACATTTGCCTAACAACCTATAACCTTTCCCTTGGGAGTAATTAACCTGAGGGTCATCTTTATTTTAACCCTCCGGGCTAGTGCTCCTTTGAGTGTTGGTCCAAAACAAGCAGACTGCGGGGCCACCACGGGGCAACTCAAGGTCTGGTTTTACTCGTAGGCTGACCTATCCGTTGTGCCCTGGGAACAAGATATGTGCAGCTCCTATCAGGATTTGTTGGCACAGTCGGGCGGTCTTGCTGGTCTTGTTTTACCATTGCCGAAATATCTTGTAACCGGGATTCCGAGTCTGATCGGGTCTTCCCGGGAGAGGGAATATCCTTCGTTGTTCGTGAGAGCTTATAATGGGCTAAGTTGGGACACCCCTACAGGGTATAAACTTTCGAAAGTCATGCCCGCGGTTATGTGGCAGATGAGAATTTGTTAATATTCGGTTTTTACAGAACTGGACACTTGACTTAACTAAAATGCATCAACCGCGTGTGTAGCCGTGATGGTCTCTTTTCGGCGGAGTCCAGGAAGTGAACACGGTTTGGGTTATGTTTGAACGTAAGTAGTTTCAGGATCACTTCTTGATCACTTCTAGCTTCACGACCGTTGCGTAGTTTCTCTTCTTACTCTTGTACTCGCCTTTAGCCATCATATTTTGCTTATCAATTGCTACAACTCCACCTCATTACCACATCCTACCCATCAGCTTAAATAGTCTTGATCTCACGGGTTTTGAGATTGCTGAGTCCTCGTGACTCACAGATACTTCCAAACAGTTGCAGGTGCCGATGATACCAGTGCAGGTGATGCTACCGAACTCAAGTGGGAGTTCGACGATGAACTTGGTCGTTACTACGTGTCTTTTCCTGATGATCAGTAGTGGATCCCAGTTGGGACGATTGGGGATCTAGCATTTGGGGTTATCTTCCCAGTTGGGACGATTGGGGATCTAGCATTTGGGGTTATCATCTTTTCATCTGGATTTCTCTGAATGATGTATGAATTATATGATCTTTTTGTGAAGTGGCGATTGTAAGCCATATTTATTTATCCCTTTCTTGTTCATTACATGAGATTGTGTGATGATGACCCTTCTTGCGACAAAACCACAATGCGGTTATGCATCTAAGTCATGCCTCGACATGTGGGAGATATAGCCGCATTGTGTGTGTTGCAAATTTGTAAAAATCTTGCGCGTCCGGGATTCGAACTTTCGACCTATCGCGTTACAGACAAACCTCCCAGCCACTACACCAGTCTCATTCAGTGGTTAAAATTGTATACTGAAGCCTTATATTCTTTCCCTTACACTACTATTAATAATGCACATACCCTTTGCGAAAAACTAAAAATCTTGCGTAGGCGGGATTCAAACCGTAGACCTGGCGCATTACGCACACGCCTCCGAACCAGTACAACAGTCTGATTCAAATGTAAAATTAGGATACTAAAACTTTATATTCTTTCGCCTTTAAACAAATAAAATGGAACCAAAAAATGATGCTGCCGCCACGATTCGAACCTGAGCCCGAGTCGGACCGAGAGCGCGCTCTATCCACTATAACACAGAGTTACTCGCATCGAGGCAGGGCATGCATGTTTTATATATGTCCGCATTAAATGGGTTGCACCATGCCCCATCCCCCAGTGCTACCCGCAGTGGGACCCCTTGTTCTACCCCAGCACGTCGAGCACCGCTGCGGCCATCCGCTCACTACAACACGTATGCCATTAGGAGGAATTTTTTGCCAGCATTTTTGCTAAACACCTCAAAATCATGGTGTTTACTGCACTTCTGAAAAGTGCCTCAGAAGCTCACAACCTTCAAGGGCAGTTTTAGAAAATGCCTTCTAAATAGGGGAAAACAAGGCGTTCTACAAAAGTACTACATAGCATAGCTCAGTTTTAGAACAACAGTTATCGTTCTGTCTATGGAAACAACCCTCCCAGCTGCGCTTCAAGGTAAAAAACAGCAGTTATCATTCTGTCTATGTAAACAACCCTCCCCGCTGTCCATGGAAACAACCCTCCCCTCCATGCCATCAAGTATCTCCCGCTAAAACTCAAGGGACCAGCTCGGCACTGGTTGAATAGTCTGCCTCATAACTCTATTGGCAGTTGGGAGAACCTGGAAGACGCATTCTTTGACAACTTCCAAGGCACTTATGTCCGACCTCCGGATGCCGATGACTTGAGTCATATAACTCAACAGCCCGGAGAGTCAGTCAGGAAATTCTGGACTTGGTTCTTAACTAAAAAGAACCAAATCGTCGACTGTCCGGATGCAGAGGCCCTCGCGGCCTTCAAGCATAACATCCGTGACGAGTGGCTCACCCGACACCTTGGACAAGAAAAGCCGAGATCCATGGCGGCCCTCACAGAGCTTATGACCCTCTTTTGTGCGGGCGAGGATAGCTTACTAGCTCGCAGCAACAGCACATCCAGCAAACCTCGAACTTATAAATCCAGAGATAACAACGGCAAGCCCCGACGCATCAAACACAAGCGTTGAAACAATGGCGATAGCACCGAAGACACGCCGTAAACGCCGGATTTAGTGGCTCTAAGACCGGACAACGGGAAAAACCATTTAAAAGAAATGATCCGGGCACATCCAGTTTGGACCGCATACTCGATCGTCCATGTCAAATTCATGGCACCCCAGGTACACCAACTAATCATACCAACAGAGAATGTTGGGTCTTCAAACAGGCCAGCAAATCAAAAGCCGGAAGCAAAGAGAAGGGGTCGCAAAGCGACGACGACAAGGAGGAGCCCTGGCCACCAAAGATAGGGGGGCAAAAGATGTTTCCGCCACAAATCAAGACGGTGAATATGATATACGCCACCCATATTCCCAAGCGGGAGCGGAGGCGCGCACTTAGGGACGTCTACGCGATGGTGCCAAACATATCTAGAGCATATAGTAGAGCAAGTTGCATATATGAAGTAGAGCCTAACATATCTAGGACAAACACTAGAACAAGGAACTCTGGTAGGACCTCTAACGGGAAAAACAAGAACACGTACGTGACAGCAGCAGGAGCAGAAGCACTGGACTTGGTGTCGACATCCTCGCCAGCCATGTCGTCGAAGAGGTTGTCGACGTCGGGGAAGAAGTCGTCGTTGGGGAAGTGGTCATCGATGTCCATGATGAACCGGTAAATAGTCGCGCAAAGCGCTCCCCAAAAAAATTATCACTCTTCTCCCGTACAGGACTCAAAGAGGTGCGGTTTCGGAGGCCTACTATCCCGAGTTGCAGTGCATGCCGCAAGCTAGGATGGGGAAGATCGTAGCAGCAGCGCAGTGCTCAGGAACTTTATGGCGAGAGGAAGAGGATCTTCTGGGTCGTTTGTCTGACTTCAGCCGAAGAGGCGAGCCGTTCGGATTTAGTGTCCGCTCATTCACGCAACCCGTGCCGTGCCGTGCCGTGCCGCGCCGCGCCGCGGAGGAGGAGCGCGCGTGGATGTCCCTATTGTTCTCATGCTCATACAAGTGGGGAAAAACCCTCCCTTATAAGGAGGTCCAACTCCCACTCAACTAGCAATGTGGGACTAAACTATAGTAGTATCCCTTGCCTTGCACGAATGGGCTAAGTGGACCTCCAAGATTTATTAGAAATTTCTGAAATAGTTATTGGGCTGTCCTAAAATAGAATAAATTCCAGCATAATGAATTTCTAGACAAGGGCTGGGATTACAGCGGTAGGAAAGCATGCATGCATGCACCATCAATCCAAGAGACACATGCATTAAGTATAGCATAGAAAAAAAGGAGAGTCGGGGTGTGCACGATCAAAGAAAATGCAAACAACCATACTCCTCCATTTCAATTTGCAAGTCCTGCGCGTATACCAATTTTCAATTTGCAAGTCCTGCATGTATATCAATATTTCCAATTTTATCACCATAATATAAAATATATAACACAAAAATTATACCGTTTGAAAATAGAACATCTGAACTTTATAATGGTATGTTTTTTGTAATATATGATTTCTATAAGGTTGGTCAAATTGACGACTTAAGAATACGCGCACTTCTTATAAACTGAAAGAGGGGGAGTGCGAAAAGGGAGAGCCTGGGTATGCTTGCATGCATGATCGAAGCAAATGCAAACGACAAGGGAAGCCTTGGCTGGTGGCTGCATATGAGCCAATGGCAGAAGAGAGAACTGATCAAATTGATGTCGCTAACTAATTAAATGTGAGAGGAACGCAATGCAAATGCTTCATGATGCCATTTCATATGTGATGCTACAATTAACCTCGGTAGGCTAATTAAACACGATACTGGATATCTATCTATCTATCTATACCTATACTAATTAGGCACTCCCAACTAATCTTCTTCGGCTGCAGCAACACAAAGCTGACTTCATGTATCTTCCTCGACTGCAGGATCACGTCCGTGAAACCGCAGTCACATGTGAAACAATGCCCCACGATCTAGATGTTATGACTAGCCACCACTAAGATTGAAAGAGGAAGATCAATACACGTGTTGTACTATCTATAATGGAGTCAGTCAGTGCCGAAGGCCGTCTTGTTGTTGTACACGGAGTCAAATGTCAGGTTCAAAGTAAACAAGCAAGAAGGTAAATGGTGTTGCCATGAGCTTCAGTGAAATTTATGCCTGGCTTTGCAGGAGGTAATTCTCAAATTTCTCCTCTTTAACAACCATATATCCTTGATATGGTTTCTTTTATTTTGCCGTTTTAACTTATGAAGGGGGCATGCAGATCCATTACTAGATCATCTACCGAATTAGTTTTAGGTAACAGTTCTGATATTTGTATTCCAATTTCTCAAAGAAATATTCAAAATCGAAAGGAGAGAGTAGAGGCGCAATGACAGCCGGTCTGCGCAGAGGAATAGGGTGTGCGGCTGTATTGCATCAGGTCAAGCAACTTCCCACATATCCGTCTAGGTGAAGATATGTCTCATCTCTTTTATATAGCTAGCAATCTTTCAGTGGAAGACTCTGGCTCGGTTGCAGTCGGAACGGTCAGATTATTGTCATGCAATCTGCATGTACATATGGTACATAATTTTCTCTTTAATTTGCTATATTTTGCATCATGCTTCGTGAATTGTTGAATGGGTTCTTCTGATTCTTGCAAGTTTGGAATATATTGCTGATAAATATTTTTAGGAGATTGTTGATACCTACATGCATATTAAACTGTATGCACGTCCATAGAATTTCTATTCCAGCTTTAGATGCAAATTAAGCTATTTGAGCGCAAGAGAGAAATAGTAATAGTTAGTATGCCTTTTCTACTGCCATTTTACCGTTGATCTTTCAGAAGGTGATTAGACACAAGATTCCTGAAATTTCTCATACTCATATCTAATGTGTTTGTTTCAGGTGATTACATATCTTCTGAGGCTTCTCAGCGAGAGAAGGCGCTCGATTGATTCCTTACCAGATTCGATTTGATTTGATGCATGCCATAAACACATTTAGTTGCCAAGTGTAAGTTGCAGACCATGGGATTTGATTGCCAGCTTTCACATGCCAATTGTGTTCTCAAGAAGCCCACCTTCTATTTTTTTTAATATGCTTTGGTTTTAGTAGCTACTTATTATCATCTTGTGTATGTTTTACATGAGCATAATACTAAAAAGTAGAGTGTAAGTTGTTTAAATTTCAGAACATAAAAAATTAACTGAACATTTGCTGCTTTGGATGCTTAATAATGTATACTATTAGCAAACAGAAGTTCGCTTTTTACCCATGGAATTTGTTTCCAGTATGGCATGCCTAACTATAGTGGGACCACTTTTGTGTGCGACGCTCGGCCACACTCCCATGTCATTCCCGCTGAGCTGGCTCGAAAAATCTGCACGATGATACATTGACACACATGATCTGATGGTGTGGACGAGTTCGCGCGTTAAAAATTCCATCATATTTTGTGTTAAGAATATTTCTACGTACATGACAATTCATTATAAGATAAGAGCAAAGTTACCTGCTACTAGAGAGGGCATTGAACATGAAATAAGTAGTCTGAGATTACATTTTTAATTAATTCTGCATAAGATAAGAGAAAAATTAATAGAAGGCATCCAACACATAATAGATAAAATACAGACTTTGACATGTGAGACTACATTTTTATGACATACCAATGACTCTATTGCACCGCTATTTGAGGACAAGGATGGGATTGTGAATATCATTAGCTCCATTATTACTAAACATGTGACATGATTTTATCAAATCTTTACATCGAGTGATAAGCTCAGTGTCTCTGTATGACAGGCGACTGGCAGCAGCACAACTAAAAACATATCTGGACACAGTGCATGGCACATGGAATTGAAAAGTGATCCATGACACCAAGCATATATATGCAGGTTGCTCTTCACATGGGCAATGCAGATGTAATAAGGAAGTACATGCCGCTAACCCATCTGCACAAGCGCTTCAACCTTGACGTGCATATACAATAAGGCAAAGTAGTACATGGCTACGAGGTGCATAAGGTAATCCTTACTTCCAACTATCTTTCCGTATAGTGGTCGCCTTATAACCAGATTATCATTATAATTTTTCTTTGGACCTTATAACTCACCAATGAATTTCTGATTTCTTGCTCTAGATTCTAGGATTTTTTTTCCTTCGTGTATATCAATTAAAATGCGAATTCTTCACAGATCATACTTCTGCAATATATTTGGTCACTTGGGACGAGATTTAATTTAGCCATTGTTCTGCCCATCCAATGTTGTTATAAATCAGTTTGACGATGGTGTGTACAATTTTTGTTGTTTCTCTCACTGTTGGCAACAACATCGCATGGAGTTCAGACATTCTTATTCCTATCAGTTCTTTTTCAAATGCCTTTTAACTAATTGTCATGTCAGTTTTCATGCTTAACTAATTTTTGCTTTAATTTTGCATGCTAAACACATGATAACTTATTATTATTTTAATTAAATACTTTCATCCTACATGTTTTCATGTAGTAATTTAACTTATAAATCCAGGGAATGAGCTTCAAAATGCATAAGAAATAACTTAATTAATCATTATAGCTGATTGTAGGTACAATTTGTGTCCCAAAAAATATGACATATTAGAAAGTGACATTGTTCTAAAGATATTTGACCCGATCTGTTTCTTTCGCCAATCAATTTATTTTCCCTCGGCGTCACAAATTGTATCTCTATTGTTCTTTTCTTTTTTAATGATTTATTCCTAATTATTGATCTATACAATTGATGGTAGATTGGTGCAATTTCCCTGAATTCGAATTGTTTTATTGCGGGGCTATATATTTTATGACTCTTGTTTGTTAGTCCATTGCAACACACGGGCACTCTTGCTAGTGCAGGAAAGAAGGACATAATATGCACCATGAACATGCAACGCCTTGAGCATCAGATATTACATGTACAATAGTGTTCAATGCAAAACGAGAGTTCGACATGATATGGCATACAATAGACATTTTTTAAGGAAGACATAAAACATACATTTAGCAAACACCAAATAATAAGATAAGGCAGAAAAGTTCACACATAATTCCCTGGCCGGTAATTGGCATATATTTGTGAATTTGATCCCCACAAATCCAAATGGATGGGACCAATAGGACCCTTTTAACTAATAATTTAGCTCTTGGCGTGAAGGACTCACATGACTTATAACCAATAGCAGGAGACTCTTTCTGTTTTATTTAGTGTAGTATACGTAGGACTGCAGGAGAAGGGAATACCCATGACTCATAGAGTAATTAATACTACGTAGCAGACTCTTTGTGTTTTATTTAGTGTACTAGTATACGTAGGAGAAGGGCATAGCCTTGGCACAGACCCTCTGGAGTGAGTCTGAATGAGATATTAATTTATGTGTGCGTTATCAGGCCGGCCGTCATCTAGAAAAAGTTGTTGATCACACAACTCCACGGAACAGCAGCAGAAAATGGACGTTTGTGACGAGCGTTACCAGCAGGCATCGGCAGTAGAACTGAGATTTTGTTGGATGGCCCAACCCTTCCAATTTTCAGGTAAGTAGCACTGTTACTAGCCAGACTGGAGCGTGTGCCCCAGGACTTCATGGCCATGCCATACCCAAACACGTCCTTGAACGGCGTCGTCGGCACTCCAAGCACCATAGGATTAGCAGGCGACGAGTTGGGCTGCTGGTTTATGAACTCCACGATGCTCCCCATGAGCCTCTTGCTGGTGGCCCTCAGCGGACTGTAGAGGTGGAAGCCGTGGTCCTCGCCCTCCGACTCCACCACCGTCACCTCGCGGCGCCCCTGCATCATCCAAGGCCACGGCGCGTCGTGATCAAGCATGCTGGCCGCCATGTCGAGGCCGCGCTCCCGCAGAGTATCCTTGCCGGCAACGGCGATGAGCACGCGGCGGCAAGCCAGCGATGAGATCTCCGAGGCCGGAGGATCGATTCGGGGGTCGTCGTTGCCGGCCTGGCCGGCCGTGACGAATGGCCACAGCCGGTCCACCCCGTACGGTGGGAACACCGCCGCGGCACCCTCGCTGTCGTCCGCCCACGCGAGCTCCGAGGGCAGCCGATTGGCTCCCCAGAAGTAAGGGTGCACCATGATCAGGCCCGCAATGTTCATCATGTCGTCGTTGACTTCGTGGCTGGCGCGGACTGCGGTCTGGTAAACGATGTTGCCGCCGGCGCTGTCGCCGGCCAGGAACGTGCGTGCAGTGTCGGCGTAGCTGGCCAGCCACGGGTCGGACAAGGACGCCGCCCACTGGAGCGCGGCCCACGCGTCGTCGTAGGCCGCAGGTATGGGGAACTCCGGCGCTAGACGGTACTCCACCGACACGACGAGGGCTCCGGCGCTGGCGGCGAGGGAGGTCGCGTAGCGGTGGTACGTACGGCCGAAAGCGCTCTCCGTGCAGAACGAGCCGCCATGGACGTAGAGGACGAGAGGAAGCCGATTCCTGCCTGCGGTCTCGGCGGCACGGGACGGGAGGAACAGGCGCACAGACACGCCGGTGGCCTTGTCGACGACGACGTCCCTCGTTGCCACTCCACGGTTGCCGGCCTGATCCGACGACGCCAGCACGAATGGGCTGCGTAGGAAACGCTCGATGCTTCCGTCCTTGTACTCGCGTATGAACGGGTACATGTCCACGGAGATGTTACGTCCGTCGTTCTCCTTGTTTGCATGCATGGCGCGGTTGAGCTGCTTCACTTTGGAACTCTTGTTTTGAGTTGTGCCGCTGCCGCGTCGTTGGCTACGGAATTTATAGAGCCATTTTCTTCACAGCACGGCCCTGTACTAACTAATAGTACTAGTATATATATTGTACTCGTGACCAAGTTAAAATATAGTAGGAGTATATTGAAACAACACAAACACTGTTGTGAAGAAGACATCGTCGAGGTTGTGTGTTCGCATCATCTTCATCACTTGTCAACGAGTAAGAGACTCAAACTTTAACGCCGACAAAGGCCACATTGCAAAAGCCGCGAGGTATACGCAACGACGAATCCGATAATGAACTAGGACGAGGGACCATGCAATCCCGTGTCGTGTAGGATCACTGAGCTAGGCCACCAGCCGCTTGGCATCGTTGCCATCTGAACCTCACTGTCACACAACTATGACTCCACTGCAATAAAGTGACCACAACCTTTCGACGACTCAATCTGTCACGCATCCCGCATCCACCTAGCCTTTGACGGTAACGAAACGCTTTTCTTCCCTTCGGTTGGTCCTGAATCTCAAAATTATGCCCCATTGACGACATGATGCAAGGCGTCGTCATCATCTGACCTTGTGAAGTAGCCAAGGTTTCCAAAGGAGCCCATGGCCTGGGATAAGTAGAGGAGCACAACACCACAACAATGCTTTCGAGAATCTAAGGACGTCCGCAGACATCGCCACCACCAGCTCTTACCATCGCCTGGAACAAGGCATTGGCGCGACACTGCTCTCACTTCCCCGCATCAGATCTAGTTGATCCACCCAGTCCTCCACGCGCCACCGACCACCCATCCAGAATCATCCCCACAACATTGAGATGAAATCATCACACATCTAATAGTTTATTATCCAGGGACAAGTCTAATAAGCATTCTATTAAGGAGGTTGTTTCTTTGCACCAACTTTGCATCAAAATTAGTACATGTTTCTGCCACCTACCTTGTGACAAATCATAATTATCTGTCAGTACATTGTGCCACCTACCTTGCATCATGCAGTTTTTTTTTCCCGCAAAAAAAAAACTGCATGGCTATTTATTATTAAAAAATGGCATTAGTTTCTTCAGTAAATGAATACTCACTTCATCCCAAAATATAACATCTTATATTATGCGACAGAGGGAGTAATAATTGAAATTATATTTCCTACTAGAAAAATGCCAAAAGAAAAAACCATGCTTCTGCCAACTAATTAACTTGTGAGAAATCAAATTGGTTCCCCGTAAAAATAGAGAGAAATCAAAGTGGGAAGGTGGCAAATATAACTTGTATTAGAACTGATACTATGTATTACCTTATTTATACCTTCATGATTTGGTAACACTATAATTTATTTTCTTATTTGTTCAACTAAAAGTTCCATATTACCAATACACAATCATTAACAACATCTTACCTCGCGGAAGGTAATAGTAATATTAGCCTAGTTATTTATACTCCCTCAGTCTCGGTGTATAAGTTATTCGCGTAGTTCTAGGTCATCGATTTAAAGAATTAAATATGTTTTATATGTCATGAAAAGTATATCACTAGATTTCTACACGAATGTAGTTTCTAAATATATATTTTATGTTACATATAATAAATATGATAGTTAAATTATTGATCTAGAACTACGCGAATGAATTATACACCGAGATGGAGGTAGTAGTAATAACTTGAGGTGCTCGATTTCCGACACAAGCGTACAAAATCAAAATTTTCTTTTACCAAAAATAGTGTGAGAGACACTGAAAGACACGCCGGGCCCTCTGATTTACATTCATGGACAAGAGATTACCTATGGGACGACTTGACCGACATCGTCTAATGTTGTGAAGCTAGACCGCACGTTCAACGCGCGACTGTGAAAGGACTTCTCACGGTCACATGTAGCACTGCCGGTCTTTATCGTCGGTCGTAACTAGGTAGTACAACCGTGTGAATTGGTTACCAAACTCTAGATGCACGTACACATGCATGTCATGCTGGCTTTGTTACCTCGTGTGCGTCACGTACGTAGTGCCTAGCTGCGTACACACTCCGATCGGCTCACATATGATATGTATACACATACACATCCAAGCAAGTAGACAGCTCACATGGTTTGTTTGAGGGGACACATCCGAGCAAGTAGGCACTTGACCAACATGCTGGCTTTGTTGGACGTAGTATGACGATAGCTATCTTGAGGGGACACACCATGCATTGTTTGTTGAATCCTGCCATACGAGGGACGAAAAACATGCCTCCGATTGACTGGGCGAGGGCCGCTAGATTGAATGATCGTGGTACGTGGAAGAGACAGCTTCGTTGTTTGTTCCTCCGTTCATCTGCATGCGCATGTACACTACGGTCGCTATCCTGTCCTATGCACATAGCACAAGACTTTCTTTACTAATAGATATGTACATCCATCTTTTAGGCCATCTTCGACAGCAACTGGTAAATTTTCTCCCGCATCCATCCGCGAACAGGGGGGCCAGTTCACGGACATGGAAGCGGGATGACACCATCCCATGCTAGTCGCATACATTTCAAACTCTTTTTTAGCAAACCGGATGAAATTCATGCAAACAAGGCCGGATTTCATATAAACATGACATATTCATATAAACCGGACCAATACGGTTACATTTTGCATATATTTTCAACTAAAAAGGTAAAACTATGTGCACGTACGGTCTCACGGAGCTCCACTCCCTTGACACGGATATGCTACACTAGTCTACGGCTGGCCGCGGCTTGTCTTCCCCATGTCCAGCAATCCGGTGCCCCGAAGGTATATTCTTCCCATGTATCTTCCCTATGTCCGGCCGTGCCGCTCAGCTGAGAGGCAAGGAGGGTGCTTTAGCCGGAGGGGAAGGGTTCTTCCATGGAGCTCAGGCGGGTGCCCAGGGTGGTCTGACAGAAAGGAGAACCGGCCGGCTCACCGGCGCTAGCCTCCATAGGACCCAAGCGGCGGCGGCCTCCCGGTTTCTACTTCTCCTCAATGATGGCAGAGGGCGCGGATGTGCTGGCCGCCACCTCATCGACATCCACGCCGTTGGTTTCTTTCTCTGCGTGTATGGCGCGGCTACGCACGCTTCGACGGCGGTTGGCGCGGTCGCATGCACTGGATGCGGCGATACCTATGCCCCTGTGCTCCCAGCTGTGCCGGCGTGGAGCAACTCGCTACTCCTCCTCGAGCTGGCCTTGAGCGACGGGTTGCTGAACCACGCGCCGGCTTGGGACCGCGACAACTGGCTCCGCCGGGTTAGGCGGGGGAGGTGGAGCAGTGAGCTTCCTCGCTCGCATCCGGCAGGCCACCTAGCCGGCTTGTATGCCGGAGAACTACTCTTCGAAAACCATCGGAAGAGTGGAGAAAATGGAAGGAGTAGATGGGGAAGCGGCGGAGGGTGTGATTTTTGCCCAGCGTGTGGCCTCATTTAAATAGAGGGCGAATGGAAGGAGCTCGGTCGGCGTTGCGTTTAATGTCAGCCCGCTGATGAACGAACGTGTGACCGGAGTAGATTTCTCGGAAGGCGTGTTGAGCCGGGCGTGCAACGGGCGGCAACCTTGGCCGGCGTGCCGCTTGAATGGCGGAGACAGTGAGAGGTCGTGTCCGCCCTGAGCTGCCTTCAATGTGGAGCGACGCGCTCTACAGCGACATGAATGCGAGCAGATAGCGCCGGGCGTGAAGCGCGCGCGAGAGTGGGGAGGGGTTTTTGGTTAGCCAGGGCGGTCAGAAACGGCCTTGAGAGCGATCCGGACTCCCGCAAACCTCTCCACTTTGGAAAAAAATCGCGTCCGGACCGCCCAGTGGACTGATACAAACCGACGTTGGATGATTTCCGCGATCCGTACAGCGTGATCCAAACAATTGTGTGTAGTTTGAGGGTAGATGTTGGAGATGCCCTTTGCCCACAAGTGTGAGTGCCGGGGTGCATTACTTGTGTGGCTCTACTGCGCTGGGCTCACAAGTTGAATCAACGGGAGGGTAGAGATTGTGGGAGGGTGCAGGCACACAGGGGTGGGTCCTTTTTCACATGACCGACAACGTCCAGCGCGACTGCGAAGGAGTGTTCTCACACGTTGCACTGCCGGTCTTTGTCGTCGTTCGTGAGCAGGTACGTCCGTGTTATTTTGTTAGTACTACCAAACACTGGTTCTGTGAAGCCTTGACAATTTCAATGCATTCTGATGGCATTTGTAGATGCAAGTTCACATGTATCTCATGTGGTCACGTACGTACGTGGTGGCTTTGTTGGATGGTGCACATGCAGAATTGACTCACCTCTCGCTCGCTGAGTCCACCATGTGCGTTCAAATAATCGTTGGACGTACGATAGCTATCGCTCACGACGAAGGACCAACGATCTTTATGCATGTGCACGTACACTATGGTAGCTATCCCTGTCCTATATACGTACTACGCACAAGTCTTTCTTTATTAATTTCCTTTTCATGTCCGACTTGATACATCCATTTTTTTGCGATGAATACATCCATTTATTAGACCTACACAATCATTAACAACATGTTCTCCTGGGGAATTAATGGATTATTTAAAGAACATTCAGTTTTGAAGAATTGTGTATCTCCCGGACGCAATTGTTAGGTCATCTCATCAATGTTAGATTTTTCTGGACGGTCATCTCATCATCGTTCGTATGTAGGTACGTCCCTGTTAATTTCGTGAAGCCTTGACAATTCCGTTGTTTTCAGACACTAGTTCACATGCATGTAATGCATGCCACGTGCGTACGTCCTGGCTTTGTTGATGCGTGGTGCGCACCTGTCACTGTGCGTACGTATCTCCTACTAGTATCTAGGAGAATTGACTCGGTAGACGGTACCACACATCAATGCGGTCGATCTGCATGCGGACGTACGTTATGGCACAATTCTTTCTTTATTAATTTGTTTTTGCCGCCAGATTTGATACATCCATTTTTTAGCCCTGCACAATCTTTAACAGCATCTTCTCTCAACGAATTAACGACGTGTATCTATTTGGGAGAGCTATTTGTTAACTCGTACTCCCTCCGTCCGGAAATACTTGTCATCAAAATGAATAAAAGGAGATATATATATAGATGTATTTTAGTTCTATATACATCCTTTTTCGTCCATTTCGAGGACAAGTACTTTCGGACGGAGGGAGTATTATTATTTTTATTTGAGGTTGTTAAGTCCTTTTAGTTTTTGAAATTGTGAAGTCCAACACACACATCCCAACAAGTAGAGGCAGCTCGTTGTTGGCCCTAGTACGATAATAGCTATCTTGAGGCGACACACCACGGATTGTTTGTTGAATCCTGCCACACGTAGGGACGAAAAACATGCCTCAGATTGACTGGCACTAGTAGAAAAAGCCATATTCGTTCCGGTTCGTGAGGGCCTTTAGAACCGAGACTAAAAGGTCGGTACTAAAGGCCCCCCGCCCTTAGTTTCGGTTCTTATACGAACCGGGACTAAAGCCCCTCCATGTGGCCGCTGTATAGAGCTCCACTTTTAGTCCCGGTTGGTAACACGAACCGGGACTAAAGGAAATTTTACGATTTATTTTTTTCAGAATTTTTTTTCGATTTTTAAATTTCTGAATTATTTTACAATTTAATCTCTAAGCACCACTCATCACTGCTCAATTTAACCTCTAATCTCTAATCATCCCTCATCATTCCAAATCATGTAACTTCCAGGCCGGTCACCCATCCTCTCACTACTCCAGCCGATTCGTGTTTGAGACACGAACCGGAACTAAAGGGAGTGATGCCCTTTAGTCCCGGTTCGTGTCTCAAACCTAGACTAAAGGGCTCATTTGAACCGGGGAATAATGCCTTTAGCCGCACGAAGCGGGACTAATGGCCCCATTGGTCCCGGTTCATGACTGAACCGGGACTAATGGGCTTATCTGGCCCGAACGAAAGCCCTGTTTTCTACTAGTGTGGGCAAGGGCCGCTGGATTGAATGATCGTGGTACGTGGAGGGGACAGGTTCATAGTTTGTTCCTTCGTCCATCTGCATGCGCACGTGCACTACGGTCGCTACCCTGTCCTACGGACAACGCACAAGTCTTTATTTACTAGTAGATATGTACATCCATCTCTTAGAGTATATGCAACGGCAACTCGCAATTTTTTTACCGCATCCGTCCGCCGATAGGGGGGGGGGGGTCAGTCCACGAACATGGATGAGGAAGGACGACATCCAATACTAGCCGCATACATTTCAAACTCTTTTTCAGCAAATCCGATGAAATTCATGCAAACAAGGCCGGATTTCATATAAACATGACGGACTTCATACAATCCAGATGAATACGGTTACATTTTGGACATATTGTCAACTAAAAAGGTAAAACTATGTGCACGTACGGTCGCGTGGAGCTCCACTACACGACACAGATAAACTACACTAGTCTACGGCTGGCCGCGGCTTGTCTTCCCCAACTAAAAAGGTAAAACTATATGCACG
Organism: Triticum aestivum; assembly: GCF_018294505.1. Taxonomy (NCBI): domain Eukaryota; kingdom Viridiplantae; phylum Streptophyta; class Magnoliopsida; order Poales; family Poaceae; genus Triticum; species Triticum aestivum. The sequence goes on from NC_057803.1 coordinate 713,137,137, forward strand.
TATGGTCGCGTGAAGCTCCACTCCATGATACAGGTAAACTACAACAGTCTACGGCTGGCTGCGGCTTGTCTTCCCCATGTCCAGCAGCCCGCTAACCGGACTGCCGGGCGCCCCGAAGGTATATTCTTTCCCTATATTCCCTATGGCTGGACGTGCCGCTTATCAGAGTGGCAAAAAGGGTGCTTCAGCCGGAGGGGAAGGGTTCTTCCATGGAGCTCAGGTGGGTGTCCAAGGTGGTCTGACATAAGGGAGAACCGGCTAGGTCACCGGAGGTGGCCTTCATGGGACCCAAGCGGCGGCCTCCTCCCGTGTTATCCTTCTCCTCGATGATGGCAGCGGTCCTGGACATGCGGGCCGCCAGCTCATCGACATCCCCGCAGTCGGCTTCTTTCGTTGCATGCATGACGCTGCTACATGCGTCTCGGCGGCAGATGGCGCTGTCGCAGGCACTGGATGGGCGATGCCTGTGCCGTCGGGCACGACGTGGAGCAACTCGCCACTCCTCCTTGAGCTGGCCTTGAGCGATGAGTTGCTAAACCAGGCGCCGGTTTGGAGCCGAGGCAACTGGCTCCGTCGGGCTAGGCGAGGGAGGTGGAGCAGCGAGCTGCCTCGCTCGTATCCGGTGGGCTTGGTGGGCCACCCAACGGGCTTGTTTGTCGGAGAAGAGAACTGCTCTTCGGAAGCTATCGGAATAGTGGAGAAAATGGACAAGGAGGAGATGGGGAGCGGCGGAGGGGTGTGATTCTTGCCCGGCGTTGCATTTAATGCCAGCCCGTTCATGAACGGACGTGTGGTTGGAGTAGGTTTCTTGGCTTCCACGTGGGTTTATTGGACACGTTTGAATGCGGCGAGAAGGTGTGTTGAGCCGGCGCATCGCTTCAATGGCGGAGGCATGGAGAGATCGCATCTGTTGGGGAACGTAGCAGAAATTCAAAATTTTCCTATGAGTCACCAAGATCTATCTATGGAGAGACTAGCAACGAGAGAGAGGAGAGTGAATCTACATACCCTTATAGATTGCTAAGCGGGAGCGTTCAAGAGAACGGGGTTGAAGGAGTCGTACTCGTCGTGATCCAAATCACCGGAGATCCTAGTGCCGAATGGACGGCACCTCTGCGTTCAACACACGTGCAGCCCAGTGATGTCTCCCATGCCTTGATCCAGCAAGGAGAGAGGGAGAGGTTGAGGAAGACTCCATCCAGCAGCAGCACAACGGCATGGTGGTGATGGAGGAGCGTGGCAATTCAGCAGGGCTTCGCCAAGCACCGCGAGAGACGAGGAGGGAGAGAGGTAGGGCTGCGCCAAGAGGGAGATCAAATCATGTTCTCGGCAGCTCTCATACCTCAAGTATATATAGGGGAGAGGGAGGGGGTTGAGCCCCCTTTAGGGTTCCCACCCCAAGGGATGCGGCAGCCCCAAAACCCATCTAGGGTGGCGGCCAAGGGGGGGAGAGGGGAAACTTGCCCCCCAAGTAAGGTGGAGGCGCCCCCTCCCCAAACCCTAGGCGCCTTGGGCCCTGGTGGGGGGGCGCACCAGCCCACCTGGGGCTGGTACCCTTCCACACTTGGCCCATGCGGCCTTCTGGGGCCGGTGGCCCCACTTGGTGGACCCCGGGGACCCTCCCGGTGGTCCCGGTACATTACCGATAGCACCCGAAACTTTTCCGGTGACCAAAACAGGACTTTCCATATATAAATCTTTACCTTCGGACCATTCCAGAACTCCTCGTGACGTCCAGGAACTCATTCGGGACTCCGAACAACATTCGGTAACCACGTATATCTATTCCCTACATGACCGAGACGTTCTCCGGTCAATAACCAACAGCGGGATCTGGATACCCATGTTGGCTCCCACACGTTCCACGATGATCTCATCGGATGAACCACGATTTCAAGGATTCAATCAATCCCGTATACAATTCCCTTTGTCTAGCGGTATTGTACTTGCCCGAGATTCGATCGTCGGTATCCCGATACCTTGTTCAATCTCGTTACCGGCAAGTCTCTTTACTCGTTCTGTAACACATCATCCCGTGATCAACCCCTTTGTCACATTGTGCACATTATGATGATGTCCTACCGAGTGGGCCCAGAGATACCTCTCCGTCAACCGGAGTGACAAATCCCAGTCTCGATTCGTGCCAACCCAACAGACACTTTCGGAGATACCCATAGTGCACCTTTGTAGCCACCCAGTTATGTTGTGACGTTTGGTACACCCAAAGCATTCCTACGGTATCCGGGAGTTGCACAATCTCATGGTCTAAAGAAATGATACTTGGCATTAGAAAAGCTTTAGCATACGAACTACACGATATTTGTGCTAGGCTTAGGATCTGGTCTTGTCCATCACATCATTCTCCTAATGATGTGATCCCGTTATCAACGACATCCAATGTCCATGGTCAGGAAACCGTAACCATATATTGATCAACGAGCTAGTCAACTAGAGGCTTACTAGGGACAAAAATTAGTTAGTTTAATTTCCATGCTTGTAGTAGAAATTAAAATGAAAACCCAAAAAGATTTTTAGTTCTTCTTCTTTCGTGTTGGGAGCTTTCCCGTGTAAATATTTTTATTTTCTTTTCTTTCCTTTGGGGGGTCGGGAAGACGTTATTGAAAATGCTTAGTGGCTCTCGTTTGCATGATTGTTTATTTAACTTAGAGCCCATATTACTTTGTCTTCTCTCTTGAGTTGAATGCTTGCAGATTCCAGCTTAGTCCAATGCACGTACACTCTTATTATTATACACATCGTTCGGTCGTGCAAGTGAAATGCAATAATGACGATATATGATGGACTTATTGAGATGAGAAAAACTGGTATGAACTCGACCTCTCTTGTTTTTGTAAATAATCGTTCCTGATTCAGCTTATTATGAAGTAAACATATTTGCAATGACATTTAGAGATATAGTTGCTTGTGCCATGCTTGATTAGCTTTGAGTTATAATGATTTACCTTGCGTGCCAACATGCTATTATAATGATTATGATGTGGTATGATGGGATGGTATCCTCCTTTGAATGAATTGAGTGACTCAACTTGGCATATGTTCATGCATGTAGTTTTAATGCATGTTTGTATTCGGTGTTTATGTTCATGGTGGATTATATCCTACTCATGTTTGTATTCGGTGTGAATTAGTTTTAATGCATGTTTATGACTGTTGTCGCTCTCTCAGTTGGTCGCTTCTCAGTCTTTTGCTAGCCTTCACCTGTACTAAGTAGGAATACTGCTTGTGCATCCAAACTCCTTAAACCCAAAAGTTGTTCCATACGAGTCCACTATACCTTCGTATATGCAGTATTTACCTGCCGTTACAAGTAAATTTGTATGAGCCAAACTCTAAACCTTCAAATGAAGTTCTGTGTATGCTCTAGCCGCTCATGTTTCCACTAGGGCTGCATATATCTTCCATGCTAGGTGGGTTATTCTCAGAGGAGTGGACTCCGCTCCTGATTCACGAGAAAGGGCCGGTAACCGGGATGCCCAGTCCCATGATCCAAAAAGATCAAGCAAATCAAAATAATTAAACAAAACTCCCCTAGGGCAGTTGTTAGTTGGAGGCACTCCTTGTTTCAAGCAAGACATGGATTGATGCTTGTTGGTGGTTGGGGGAGTATAAACCTTTACCATTCTGCGTGGGAACTGCCTATAATGCATGTAGTATGGAAGATACAGCTATCTCATAGTTGTTGCGTTGACAGCGAAAGTATGCCGCTCAAAATATTATTCAATCTCTGTTTTAAAAATCGAGCTCTGGCACCTCTACAAATCCCTGCTTCCCTCTGCAATGGGCCTATCTATTTATTTTTATGTTGAGTCATCACCTTCTTACTAAAAAGCACCCGCTGGAGAGCACACTGTCATTTGCATTCATTATTATTTGTTTATATTGGGTATGACTTGACTGGATCTCTTTTACCATGTATTACAATGTTTAGTCAGTCCTTGATCTTTAAAGGTGCTCTGCATTTATGTTTTGCGGTCTCAGAAAGGGCTAGCGAGATACCATTTTGTTATATCATGTTATGATTGTTTTGAAAAAGTGTTGTCATCCGAGTTTTATTATTATGACTCGCTAGCTGATTATTTTATTGATATGAGTAATTATGAGACCTAAGTGTTATTGTGAGTATGGTTAGTTCATAATATTTGCTGAAAGTTGAATGCTGGATTTTCATGTTTACAACAACAAGAGCCAACAGAGTTTGTAAAAGTTTTTCTTTATCACTTTCAGTTTATCAACTCTATTGCTTGAGGACAAGCAAAAGTTTAAGCTTGGGGGAGTTGATACGTCTCAAATGTATCTACTTTTCCAAAAACTTTTGCCCTTGTTTTGGACTCTAACTTGCATGATTTGAATAAAACTAACCCAGACTGACGCTGTTTTCAGCAGAACTACCATGATGTTGTTTTATGTGTAGAAAAGAAAAGTTCTCGGAATGACCTGCAAATCCACGGAGGCACTTTTTGGAATTAATAAGAATTTCTGGGCGAAAGAAATACAATAGGGGGCCCAGGGCCTGTCCACGAGACAAGGCCCCCCCCCCCGTAGGGCGCGCCCCCTATCTCGTGGGCCCCCTGGACCTCCACCGACCTCAACTCCAACTCCATATCTTCCGTTTCGCGGAGAAAAAAATCGGAGAGAAAGTTTCATCGCGTTTTACGACACGGAGCCGTCGCCAAGCCCTAATCTCTCTCCGGAGGGTTGATCTAGAGTCCGTTCGAGGCTTCGGAGAGGGGGATTCGTCACCGTCGTCATCATCAACCATCCTCCATCACCAATTTCATGATGCTCACCGCCGTGCGTGAGTAATTCCATCGTAGGCTTGCTGGACGGTGATGGGTTGGATGAAATTTACCATGTAATCAAGTTAGTTTTGTTAGGGTTTGATCCCTAGTATCCACTATATTCTGAGATTGATGGTGCTATGACTTTGCTATGCTTAATGCTTGTCACTAGGGCCTGAGTGCCATGATTTCAGATCTGAACTTATTATGTTTTCATCAATATATGTGTGTTCTTGATCCTATCTTGCAAGTCTATAGTCACCTATTATGTGTTATGATCCGACAACCCCGAAGTGACAATAATCGGGATACTTCTCGGTGATGACCGTAGTTTGAGGAGTTCATGTATTCACTATGTGTTAATGCCTTGGTCCGGTTCTCTAGTAAAAGGAGGCCTTAATATCCCTTAGTTTCCACTAGGACCCCGCTGCCACGGGAGGGTAGGACAAAAGATGTCATGCAAGTTCTTTTCCATCAGCACGTATGACTATTTACGGAATACATGCCTACATTACATTGATGAACTGGAGCTAGTTCTGTGTCACCCTATGTTATAGCTATTACACGAGGAATCGCATCCGGCATAATTATCTATCACTGATCCATTGCCTATGAGCTTTTCACATATTGTGCTTTGCTTATTTACTTTTCCGTTGCTATTGTTACAATCACTAGAAAACACCAAAAATATTGCTATTACTATCTTTACCTTTTACCACCGTTACCATTACTATTATACTACTTTGCTACTAAATACCTTGCTACAGATACTAAGTTATCCAAGTGTGGTTGAATTGACAACTCAACTGCTAATACTCAAGAATATTCTTTGGCTCCCCTTATGTCGAATCAATAAATTTGGGTTGAATACTTTACCCTCGAAAGCTGTTGCGATCCCTACACTTGTTGGTTATCAAGCAGCCCCCTCCAGCCCTCTCCTGTACACTAGGTCTAGTCTGATTCGGCCCGCTGCGTGTGTTTTTTTCCTGTTGCGATTTTAGCATTTATCCTAGGTTTTACAGTTTTACAGAAAAACCCTCAACATCATGCATATAATAACTCCACAATCGTGCGTCGATTTAAAATGATCTATATATGTAAAATGCTTAGAATTTCATCTAGTTTCACATTATGATGCTTTCATCCATGTTAAAATGCTTAAATTTGCTGTTTGCTTTATTTTCGCATAAATGACATGCTAAAATGTTTTATTTCATAACTAAATAACCGTAGCTCCAATTTTAATAAACTTTGTATGTAAATGGGGTGAAAAAATGCATAGATTAACTTGGTTCACTTTATTTTCCTGTTTAACAACAATAAAATATGGTTTAGGGCTGAACAGTACCAAATTCGAAATATGGACATGAGGATTTTCCGGAATTGTTGTTTGTTGTTTCTGGCCTCATTTAAACTTGCCTAAATAGTTAGTTTAATTATGCTTCACCTCTTGCCATGTTTAAAATTTCTCAATATTGTTATGTACCTAAACGAGAGCAAACTAAATAACTTGAATGTGGTGTTTCGTCAATATGCAACTCGTTACATATTGAGCTCCACTTAACTTGTAGTGTTGTTTGTGCACTTTGCCATGCCATGCCTTTTAAACCGGACATGCATCATACTTATTTTTGCATCATGCCATGCTTATGTGATGGTTGTTTACCATGTTGTTTGCTTCTTTCCGTTTGCGCTTCTCCTTGATAGTTCTGGTAACGTTGCATTTTTGAGGATCCGTTCGACTACGTTGGTTCGTCTACTTCTTGGACTCGTTCTTCTTCTTTGCGGGATCTCAGACAAGATGACCATTACCCTCGATATCACTTCTATCTTTGCTTGCTAGTTGCTTCGTTCTATCGATATGCTGCGCTACCTATCACTTGTTTACCATGTCTTCCATTTTGCCATGTCAGCCTCTGACCTTTTTCACCCTTCCTAGCAAACCGTTATTTGGCTATGTTACCGCTTTTGCTCATCCCCTCTTATAGCGTTGTTAGTTGCAGGTGAAGTTGAAGATTGCTCCATGTTGGAATATGATTATGTTGGGATATCACAATATCTCTTATTTGATTAATGCATCTATATACTTGATAAAGGGTGGAAGGCTCGGCCTTATGCCTGGTGTTTTGTTTCACTCTTTCCACCTTAGGTTCCGTCATACCGGTGTTATATTCCTTGATTTTGTGTTCGTTACGCGGCTGGGTTTATGGGAACCCATTGACGGTTCGCTTTGAATAAAACTCCTCCAGCAAGGCCCAACCTTAGTTTTACATTTGCCTAACAACCTATAACCTTTCCCTTGGGAGTAATTAACCTGAGGGTCATCTTTATTTTAACCCTCCGGGCTAGTGCTCCTTTGAGTGTTGGTCCAAAACAAGCAGACTGCGGGGCCACCACGGGGCAACTCAAGGTCTGGTTTTACTCGTAGGCTGACCTATCCGTTGTGCCCTGGGAACAAGATATGTGCAGCTCCTATCAGGATTTGTTGGCACAGTCGGGCGGTCTTGCTGGTCTTGTTTTACCATTGCCGAAATATCTTGTAACCGGGATTCCGAGTCTGATCGGGTCTTCCCGGGAGAGGGAATATCCTTCGTTGTTCGTGAGAGCTTATAATGGGCTAAGTTGGGACACCCCTACAGGGTATAAACTTTCGAAAGTCATGCCCGCGGTTATGTGGCAGATGAGAATTTGTTAATATTCGGTTTTTACAGAACTGGACACTTGACTTAACTAAAATGCATCAACCGCGTGTGTAGCCGTGATGGTCTCTTTTCGGCGGAGTCCAGGAAGTGAACACGGTTTGGGTTATGTTTGAACGTAAGTAGTTTCAGGATCACTTCTTGATCACTTCTAGCTTCACGACCGTTGCGTAGTTTCTCTTCTTACTCTTGTACTCGCCTTTAGCCATCATATTTTGCTTATCAATTGCTACAACTCCACCTCATTACCACATCCTACCCATCAGCTTAAATAGTCTTGATCTCACGGGTTTTGAGATTGCTGAGTCCTCGTGACTCACAGATACTTCCAAACAGTTGCAGGTGCCGATGATACCAGTGCAGGTGATGCTACCGAACTCAAGTGGGAGTTCGACGATGAACTTGGTCGTTACTACGTGTCTTTTCCTGATGATCAGTAGTGGATCCCAGTTGGGACGATTGGGGATCTAGCATTTGGGGTTATCTTCCCAGTTGGGACGATTGGGGATCTAGCATTTGGGGTTATCATCTTTTCATCTGGATTTCTCTGAATGATGTATGAATTATATGATCTTTTTGTGAAGTGGCGATTGTAAGCCATATTTATTTATCCCTTTCTTGTTCATTACATGAGATTGTGTGATGATGACCCTTCTTGCGACAAAACCACAATGCGGTTATGCATCTAAGTCATGCCTCGACATGTGGGAGATATAGCCGCATTGTGTGTGTTGCAAATTTGTAAAAATCTTGCGCGTCCGGGATTCGAACTTTCGACCTATCGCGTTACAGACAAACCTCCCAGCCACTACACCAGTCTCATTCAGTGGTTAAAATTGTATACTGAAGCCTTATATTCTTTCCCTTACACTACTATTAATAATGCACATACCCTTTGCGAAAAACTAAAAATCTTGCGTAGGCGGGATTCAAACCGTAGACCTGGCGCATTACGCACACGCCTCCGAACCAGTACAACAGTCTGATTCAAATGTAAAATTAGGATACTAAAACTTTATATTCTTTTGCCTTTAAACAAATAAAATGGAACCAAAAAATGATGCTGCCGCCACGATTCGAACCTGAGCCCGAGTCGGACCGAGAGCGCGCTCTATCCACTATAACACAGAGTTACTCGCATCGAGGCAGGGCATGCATGTTTTATATATGTCCGCATTAAATGGGTTGCACCATGCCCCATCCCCCAGTGCTACCCGCAGTGGGACCCCTTGTTCTACCCCAGCACGTCGAGCACCGCTGCGGCCATCCGCTCACTACAACACGTATGCCATTAGGAGGAATTTTTTGCCAGCATTTTTGCTAAACACCTCAAAATCATGGTGTTTACTGCACTTCTGAAAAGTGCCTCAGAAGCTCACAACCTTCAAGGGCAGTTTTAGAAAATGCCTTCTAAATAGGGGAAAACAAGGCGTTCTACAAAAGTACTACATAGCATAGCTCAGTTTTAGAACAACAGTTATCGTTCTGTCTATGGAAACAACCCTCCCAGCTGCGCTTCAAGGTAAAAAACAGCAGTTATCATTCTGTCTATGTAAACAACCCTCCCCGCTGTCCATGGAAACAACCCTCCCCTCCATGCCATCAAGTATCTCCCGCTAAAACTCAAGGGACCAGCTCGGCACTGGTTGAATAGTCTGCCTCATAACTCTATTGGCAGTTGGGAGAACCTGGAAGACGCATTCTTTGACAACTTCCAAGGCACTTATGTCCGACCTCCGGATGCCGATGACTTGAGTCATATAACTCAACAGCCCGGAGAGTCAGTCAGGAAATTCTGGACTTGGTTCTTAACTAAAAAGAACCAAATCGTCGACTGTCCGGATGCAGAGGCCCTCGCGGCCTTCAAGCATAACATCCGTGACGAGTGGCTCACCCGACACCTTGGACAAGAAAAGCCGAGATCCATGGCGGCCCTCACAGAGCTTATGACCCTCTTTTGTGCGGGCGAGGATAGCTTACTAGCTCGCAGCAACAGCACATCCAGCAAACCTCGAACTTATAAATCCAGAGATAACAACGGCAAGCCCCGACGCATCAAACACAAGCGTTGAAACAATGGCGATAGCACCGAAGACACGCCGTAAACGCCGGATTTAGTGGCTCTAAGACCGGACAACGGGAAAAACCATTTAAAAGAAATGATCCGGGCACATCCAGTTTGGACCGCATACTCGATCGTCCATGTCAAATTCATGGCACCCCAGGTACACCAACTAATCATACCAACAGAGAATGTTGGGTCTTCAAACAGGCCAGCAAATCAAAAGCCGGAAGCAAAGAGAAGGGGTCGCAAAGCGACGACGACAAGGAGGAGCCCTGGCCACCAAAGATAGGGGGGCAAAAGATGTTTCCGCCACAAATCAAGACGGTGAATATGATATACGCCACCCATATTCCCAAGCGGGAGCGGAGGCGCGCACTTAGGGACGTCTACGCGATGGTGCCAAACATATCTAGAGCATATAGTAGAGCAAGTTGCATATATGAAGTAGAGCCTAACATATCTAGGACAAACACTAGAACAAGGAACTCTGGTAGGACCTCTAACGGGAAAAACAAGAACACGTACGTGACAGCAGCAGGAGCAGAAGCACTGGACTTGGTGTCGACATCCTCGCCAGCCATGTCGTCGAAGAGGTTGTCGACGTCGGGGAAGAAGTCGTCGTTGGGGAAGTGGTCATCGATGTCCATGATGAACCGGTAAATAGTCGCGCAAAGCGCTCCCCAAAAAAATTATCACTCTTCTCCCGTACAGGACTCAAAGAGGTGCGGTTTCGGAGGCCTACTATCCCGAGTTGCAGTGCATGCCGCAAGCTAGGATGGGGAAGATCGTAGCAGCAGCGCAGTGCTCAGGAACTTTATGGCGAGAGGAAGAGGATCTTCTGGGTCGTTTGTCTGACTTCAGCCGAAGAGGCGAGCCGTTCGGATTTAGTGTCCGCTCATTCACGCAACCCGTGCCGTGCCGTGCCGTGCCGTGCCGTGCCGCGCCGCGCCGCGGAGGAGGAGCGCGCGTGGATGTCCCTATTGTTCTCATGCTCATACAAGTGGGGAAAAACCCTCCCTTATAAGGAGGTCCAACTCCCACTCAACTAGCAATGTGGGACTAAACTATAGTAGTATCCCTTGCCTTGCACGAATGGGCTAAGTGGACCTCCAAGATTTATTAGAAATTTCTGAAATAGTTATTGGGCTGTCCTAAAATAGAATAAATTCCAGCATAATGAATTTCTAGACAAGGGCTGGGATTACAGCGGTAGGAAAGCATGCATGCATGCACCATCAATCCAAGAGACACATGCATTAAGTATAGCATAGAAAAAAAGGAGAGTCGGGGTGTGCACGATCAAAGAAAATGCAAACAACCATACTCCTCCATTTCAATTTGCAAGTCCTGCGCGTATACCAATTTTCAATTTGCAAGTCCTGCATGTATATCAATATTTCCAATTTTATCACCATAATATAAAATATATAACACAAAAATTATACCGTTTGAAAATAGAACATCTGAACTTTATAATGGTATGTTTTTTGTAATATATGATTTCTATAAGGTTGGTCAAATTGACGACTTAAGAATACGCGCACTTCTTATAAACTGAAAGAGGGGGAGTGCGAAAAGGGAGAGCCTGGGTATGCTTGCATGCATGATCGAAGCAAATGCAAACGACAAGGGAAGCCTTGGCTGGTGGCTGCATATGAGCCAATGGCAGAAGAGAGAACTGATCAAATTGATGTCGCTAACTAATTAAATGTGAGAGGAACGCAATGCAAATGCTTCATGATGCCATTTCATATGTGATGCTACAATTAACCTCGGTAGGCTAATTAAACACGATACTGGATATCTATCTATCTATCTATACCTATACTAATTAGGCACTCCCAACTAATCTTCTTCGGCTGCAGCAACACAAAGCTGACTTCATGTATCTTCCTCGACTGCAGGATCACGTCCGTGAAACCGCAGTCACATGTGAAACAATGCCCCACGATCTAGATGTTATGACTAGCCACCACTAAGATTGAAAGAGGAAGATCAATACACGTGTTGTACTATCTATAATGGAGTCAGTCAGTGCCGAAGGCCGTCTTGTTGTTGTACACGGAGTCAAATGTCAGGTTCAAAGTAAACAAGCAAGAAGGTAAATGGTGTTGCCATGAGCTTCAGTGAAATTTATGCCTGGCTTTGCAGGAGGTAATTCTCAAATTTCTCCTCTTTAACAACCATATATCCTTGATATGGTTTCTTTTATTTTGCCGTTTTAACTTATGAAGGGGGCATGCAGATCCATTACTAGATCATCTACCGAATTAGTTTTAGGTAACAGTTCTGATATTTGTATTCCAATTTCTCAAAGAAATATTCAAAATCGAAAGGAGAGAGTAGAGGCGCAATGACAGCCGGTCTGCGCAGAGGAATAGGGTGTGCGGCTGTATTGCATCAGGTCAAGCAACTTCCCACATATCCGTCTAGGTGAAGATATGTCTCATCTCTTTTATATAGCTAGCAATCTTTCAGTGGAAGACTCTGGCTCGGTTGCAGTCGGAACGGTCAGATTATTGTCATGCAATCTGCATGTACATATGGTACATAATTTTCTCTTTAATTTGCTATATTTTGCATCATGCTTCGTGAATTGTTGAATGGGTTCTTCTGATTCTTGCAAGTTTGGAATATATTGCTGATAAATATTTTTAGGAGATTGTTGATACCTACATGCATATTAAACTGTATGCACGTCCATAGAATTTCTATTCCAGCTTTAGATGCAAATTAAGCTATTTGAGCGCAAGAGAGAAATAGTAATAGTTAGTATGCCTTTTCTACTGCCATTTTACCGTTGATCTTTCAGAAGGTGATTAGACACAAGATTCCTGAAATTTCTCATACTCATATCTAATGTGTTTGTTTCAGGTGATTACATATCTTCTGAGGCTTCTCAGCGAGAGAAGGCGCTCGATTGATTCCTTACCAGATTCGATTTGATTTGATGCATGCCATAAACACATTTAGTTGCCAAGTGTAAGTTGCAGACCATGGGATTTGATTGCCAGCTTTCACATGCCAATTGTGTTCTCAAGAAGCCCACCTTCTATTTTTTTTAATATGCTTTGGTTTTAGTAGCTACTTATTATCATCTTGTGTATGTTTTACATGAGCATAATACTAAAAAGTAGAGTGTAAGTTGTTTAAATTTCAGAACATAAAAAATTAACTGAACATTTGCTGCTTTGGATGCTTAATAATGTATACTATTAGCAAACAGAAGTTCGCTTTTTACCCATGGAATTTGTTTCCAGTATGGCATGCCTAACTATAGTGGGACCACTTTTGTGTGCGACGCTCGGCCACACTCCCATGTCATTCCCGCTGAGCTGGCTCGAAAAATCTGCACGATGATACATTGACACACATGATCTGATGGTGTGGACGAGTTCGCGCGTTAAAAATTCCATCATATTTTGTGTTAAGAATATTTCTACGTACATGACAATTCATTATAAGATAAGAGCAAAGTTACCTGCTACTAGAGAGGGCATTGAACATGAAATAAGTAGTCTGAGATTACATTTTTAATTAATTCTGCATAAGATAAGAGAAAAATTAATAGAAGGCATCCAACACATAATAGATAAAATACAGACTTTGACATGTGAGACTACATTTTTATGACATACCAATGACTCTATTGCACCGCTATTTGAGGACAAGGATGGGATTGTGAATATCATTAGCTCCATTATTACTAAACATGTGACATGATTTTATCAAATCTTTACATCGAGTGATAAGCTCAGTGTCTCTGTATGACAGGCGACTGGCAGCAGCACAACTAAAAACATATCTGGACACAGTGCATGGCACATGGAATTGAAAAGTGATCCATGACACCAAGCATATATATGCAGGTTGCTCTTCACATGGGCAATGCAGATGTAATAAGGAAGTACATGCCGCTAACCCATCTGCACAAGCGCTTCAACCTTGACGTGCATATACAATAAGGCAAAGTAGTACATGGCTACGAGGTGCATAAGGTAATCCTTACTTCCAACTATCTTTCCGTATAGTGGTCGCCTTATAACCAGATTATCATTATAATTTTTCTTTGGACCTTATAACTCACCAATGAATTTCTGATTTCTTGCTCTAGATTCTAGGATTTTTTTTCCTTCGTGTATATCAATTAAAATGCGAATTCTTCACAGATCATACTTCTGCAATATATTTGGTCACTTGGGACGAGATTTAATTTAGCCATTGTTCTGCCCATCCAATGTTGTTATAAATCAGTTTGACGATGGTGTGTACAATTTTTGTTGTTTCTCTCACTGTTGGCAACAACATCGCATGGAGTTCAGACATTCTTATTCCTATCAGTTCTTTTTCAAATGCCTTTTAACTAATTGTCATGTCAGTTTTCATGCTTAACTAATTTTTGCTTTAATTTTGCATGCTAAACACATGATAACTTATTATTATTTTAATTAAATACTTTCATCCTACATGTTTTCATGTAGTAATTTAACTTATAAATCCAGGGAATGAGCTTCAAAATGCATAAGAAATAACTTAATTAATCATTATAGCTGATTGTAGGTACAATTTGTGTCCCAAAAAATATGACATATTAGAAAGTGACATTGTTCTAAAGATATTTGACCCGATCTGTTTCTTTCGCCAATCAATTTATTTTCCCTCGGCGTCACAAATTGTATCTCTATTGTTCTTTTCTTTTTTAATGATTTATTCCTAATTATTGATCTATACAATTGATGGTAGATTGGTGCAATTTCCCTGAATTCGAATTGTTTTATTGCGGGGCTATATATTTTATGACTCTTGTTTGTTAGTCCATTGCAACACACGGGCACTCTTGCTAGTGCAGGAAAGAAGGACATAATATGCACCATGAACATGCAACGCCTTGAGCATCAGATATTACATGTACAATAGTGTTCAATGCAAAACGAGAGTTCGACATGATATGGCATACAATAGACATTTTTTAAGGAAGACATAAAACATACATTTAGCAAACACCAAATAATAAGATAAGGCAGAAAAGTTCACACATAATTCCCTGGCCGGTAATTGGCATATATTTGTGAATTTGATCCCCACAAATCCAAATGGATGGGACCAATAGGACCCTTTTAACTAATAATTTAGCTCTTGGCGTGAAGGACTCACATGACTTATAACCAATAGCAGGAGACTCTTTCTGTTTTATTTAGTGTAGTATACGTAGGACTGCAGGAGAAGGGAATACCCATGACTCATAGAGTAATTAATACTACGTAGCAGACTCTTTGTGTTTTATTTAGTGTACTAGTATACGTAGGAGAAGGGCATAGCCTTGGCACAGACCCTCTGGAGTGAGTCTGAATGAGATATTAATTTATGTGTGCGTTATCAGGCCGGCCGTCATCTAGAAAAAGTTGTTGATCACACAACTCCACGGAACAGCAGCAGAAAATGGACGTTTGTGACGAGCGTTACCAGCAGGCATCGGCAGTAGAACTGAGATTTTGTTGGATGGCCCAACCCTTCCAATTTTCAGGTAAGTAGCACTGTTACTAGCCAGACTGGAGCGTGTGCCCCAGGACTTCATGGCCATGCCATACCCAAACACGTCCTTGAACGGCGTCGTCGGCACTCCAAGCACCATAGGATTAGCAGGCGACGAGTTGGGCTGCTGGTTTATGAACTCCACGATGCTCCCCATGAGCCTCTTGCTGGTGGCCCTCAGCGGACTGTAGAGGTGGAAGCCGTGGTCCTCGCCCTCCGACTCCACCACCGTCACCTCGCGGCGCCCCTGCATCATCCAAGGCCACGGCGCGTCGTGATCAAGCATGCTGGCCGCCATGTCGAGGCCGCGCTCCCGCAGAGTATCCTTGCCGGCAACGGCGATGAGCACGCGGCGGCAAGCCAGCGATGAGATCTCCGAGGCCGGAGGATCGATTCGGGGGTCGTCGTTGCCGGCCTGGCCGGCCGTGACGAATGGCCACAGCCGGTCCACCCCGTACGGTGGGAACACCGCCGCGGCACCCTCGCTGTCGTCCGCCCACGCGAGCTCCGAGGGCAGCCGATTGGCTCCCCAGAAGTAAGGGTGCACCATGATCAGGCCCGCAATGTTCATCATGTCGTCGTTGACTTCGTGGCTGGCGCGGACTGCGGTCTGGTAAACGATGTTGCCGCCGGCGCTGTCGCCGGCCAGGAACGTGCGTGCAGTGTCGGCGTAGCTGGCCAGCCACGGGTCGGACAAGGACGCCGCCCACTGGAGCGCGGCCCACGCGTCGTCGTAGGCCGCAGGTATGGGGAACTCCGGCGCTAGACGGTACTCCACCGACACGACGAGGGCTCCGGCGCTGGCGGCGAGGGAGGTCGCGTAGCGGTGGTACGTACGGCCGAAAGCGCTCTCCGTGCAGAACGAGCCGCCATGGACGTAGAGGACGAGAGGAAGCCGATTCCTGCCTGCGGTCTCGGCGGCACGGGACGGGAGGAACAGGCGCACAGACACGCCGGTGGCCTTGTCGACGACGACGTCCCTCGTTGCCACTCCACGGTTGCCGGCCTGATCCGACGACGCCAGCACGAATGGGCTGCGTAGGAAACGCTCGATGCTTCCGTCCTTGTACTCGCGTATGAACGGGTACATGTCCACGGAGATGTTACGTCCGTCGTTCTCCTTGTTTGCATGCATGGCGCGGTTGAGCTGCTTCACTTTGGAACTCTTGTTTTGAGTTGTGCCGCTGCCGCGTCGTTGGCTACGGAATTTATAGAGCCATTTTCTTCACAGCACGGCCCTGTACTAACTAATAGTACTAGTATATATATTGTACTCGTGACCAAGTTAAAATATAGTAGGAGTATATTGAAACAACACAAACACTGTTGTGAAGAAGACATCGTCGAGGTTGTGTGTTCGCATCATCTTCATCACTTGTCAACGAGTAAGAGACTCAAACTTTAACGCCGACAAAGGCCACATTGCAAAAGCCGCGAGGTATACGCAACGACGAATCCGATAATGAACTAGGACGAGGGACCATGCAATCCCGTGTCGTGTAGGATCACTGAGCTAGGCCACCAGCCGCTTGGCATCGTTGCCATCTGAACCTCACTGTCACACAACTATGACTCCACTGCAATAAAGTGACCACAACCTTTCGACGACTCAATCTGTCACGCATCCCGCATCCACCTAGCCTTTGACGGTAACGAAACGCTTTTCTTCCCTTCGGTTGGTCCTGAATCTCAAAATTATGCCCCATTGACGACATGATGCAAGGCGTCGTCATCATCTGACCTTGTGAAGTAGCCAAGGTTTCCAAAGGAGCCCATGGCCTGGGATAAGTAGAGGAGCACAACACCACAACAATGCTTTCGAGAATCTAAGGACGTCCGCAGACATCGCCACCACCAGCTCTTACCATCGCCTGGAACAAGGCATTGGCGCGACACTGCTCTCACTTCCCCGCATCAGATCTAGTTGATCCACCCAGTCCTCCACGCGCCACCGACCACCCATCCAGAATCATCCCCACAACATTGAGATGAAATCATCACACATCTAATAGTTTATTATCCAGGGACAAGTCTAATAAGCATTCTATTAAGGAGGTTGTTTCTTTGCACCAACTTTGCATCAAAATTAGTACATGTTTCTGCCACCTACCTTGTGACAAATCATAATTATCTGTCAGTACATTGTGCCACCTACCTTGCATCATGCAGTTTTTTTTTCCCGCAAAAAAAAAACTGCATGGCTATTTATTATTAAAAAATGGCATTAGTTTCTTCAGTAAATGAATACTCACTTCATCCCAAAATATAACATCTTATATTATGCGACAGAGGGAGTAATAATTGAAATTATATTTCCTACTAGAAAAATGCCAAAAGAAAAAACCATGCTTCTGCCAACTAATTAACTTGTGAGAAATCAAATTGGTTCCCCGTAAAAATAGAGAGAAATCAAAGTGGGAAGGTGGCAAATATAACTTGTATTAGAACTGATACTATGTATTACCTTATTTATACCTTCATGATTTGGTAACACTATAATTTATTTTCTTATTTGTTCAACTAAAAGTTCCATATTACCAATACACAATCATTAACAACATCTTACCTCGCGGAAGGTAATAGTAATATTAGCCTAGTTATTTATACTCCCTCAGTCTCGGTGTATAAGTTATTCGCGTAGTTCTAGGTCATCGATTTAAAGAATTAAATATGTTTTATATGTCATGAAAAGTATATCACTAGATTTCTACACGAATGTAGTTTCTAAATATATATTTTATGTTACATATAATAAATATGATAGTTAAATTATTGATCTAGAACTACGCGAATGAATTATACACCGAGATGGAGGTAGTAGTAATAACTTGAGGTGCTCGATTTCCGACACAAGCGTACAAAATCAAAATTTTCTTTTACCAAAAATAGTGTGAGAGACACTGAAAGACACGCCGGGCCCTCTGATTTACATTCATGGACAAGAGATTACCTATGGGACGACTTGACCGACATCGTCTAATGTTGTGAAGCTAGACCGCACGTTCAACGCGCGACTGTGAAAGGACTTCTCACGGTCACATGTAGCACTGCCGGTCTTTATCGTCGGTCGTAACTAGGTAGTACAACCGTGTGAATTGGTTACCAAACTCTAGATGCACGTACACATGCATGTCATGCTGGCTTTGTTACCTCGTGTGCGTCACGTACGTAGTGCCTAGCTGCGTACACACTCCGATCGGCTCACATATGATATGTATACACATACACATCCAAGCAAGTAGACAGCTCACATGGTTTGTTTGAGGGGACACATCCGAGCAAGTAGGCACTTGACCAACATGCTGGCTTTGTTGGACGTAGTATGACGATAGCTATCTTGAGGGGACACACCATGCATTGTTTGTTGAATCCTGCCATACGAGGGACGAAAAACATGCCTCCGATTGACTGGGCGAGGGCCGCTAGATTGAATGATCGTGGTACGTGGAAGAGACAGCTTCGTTGTTTGTTCCTCCGTTCATCTGCATGCGCATGTACACTACGGTCGCTATCCTGTCCTATGCACATAGCACAAGACTTTCTTTACTAATAGATATGTACATCCATCTTTTAGGCCATCTTCGACAGCAACTGGTAAATTTCTTCCCGCATCCATCCGCGAACAGGGGGGCCAGTTCACGGACATGGAAGCGGGATGACACCATCCCATGCTAGTCGCATACATTTCAAACTCTTTTTTAGCAAACCGGATGAAATTCATGCAAACAAGGCCGGATTTCATATAAACATGACATATTCATATAAACCGGACCAATACGGTTACATTTTGCATATATTTTCAACTAAAAAGGTAAAACTATGTGCACGTACGGTCTCACGGAGCTCCACTCCCTTGACACGGATATGCTACACTAGTCTACGGCTGGCCGCGGCTTGTCTTTCCCATGTCCAGCAATCCGGTGCCCCGAAGGTATATTCTTCCCATGTATCTTCCCTATGTCCGGCCGTGCCGCTCAGCTGAGAGGCAAGGAGGGTGCTTTAGCAGAAGGGGAAGGGTTCTTCCATGGAGCTCAGGCGGGTGCCCAAGGTGGTCTAACAGAAAGGAGAACCGGCCGGCTCACCGGCGCTAGCCTCCATAGGACCCAAGCGGCGGCGGCCTCCCGGTTTCTACTTCTCCTCAATGATGGCAGCGGGCGCGGATGTGCTGGCCGCCACCTCATCGACATCCACGCCGTTGGTTTCTTTTTCTGCGTGTATGGCGTGGCTACGCATGCGTCGACGGCGGTTGGCGCGGTCGCATGCACTGGATGCGGCGATACCTATGCCCCTGTGCTCCCAGCTGTGCCGGCGTGGAGCAACTCGCTACTCCTCCTCGAGCTGGCCTTGAGCGACGGGTTGCTGAACCAAGCGCCGGCTTGGGACCGCGACAACTGGCTCCGCCGGGTTAGGCGGGGGAGGTGGAGCAGTGAGCTTCCTCGCCCGCATCCGGCAGGCCACCTAGCCGGCTTGTATGCCGGAGAACTACTCTTCGAAAACCATCGGAAGAGTGGAGAAAATGGAAGGAGTAGATGCGGAGGCGGCGGAGGGTGTGATTTTTGCCCAGTGTGTGGCCTCGTTTAAATAGAGGGCGAATGGAAGGAGCTCGGTCGGCGTTGCGTTTAATGTCAGCCCGCTGATGAACGAACGTGTGGCCGGAGTAGATTTCTCGGCCTCCATGCGGGTTTAATGGATGTGTTTGAATGCGGTGAGAAGGCGTGTTGAGCCGGGCGTGCAACAGGCGGCACCCTTGGCCGGCGTGCCGCTTGAATGGCGGAGATAGTGAGAGGTCGTGTCCGCCCTGAGCCGCCTTCAATGTGGAGCGACGCGCTCTACAACGACATGAATGCGAGCAGATAGCGCCGGGCGTGAAGCGCGCGCGAGAGTGGGGAGGGGGTTTTGGTTAGCCAGGGCGGTCAGAAACGGCCTTGAGAGCGATCCGGACTCTCGCAAACCTCTCCACGTTTGTCTCCAGTTTGTGGAAAAAATCGCATCCGGACCACCCAGTGGACTGATACAGACCGACGTTGGATGGTTTCCGCGATCCGTACAGCGTGATCCGAACAAGTTGAATCAAGGGGAGGGTAGAGATTGTGGGAGGGTGCAGGCACACAGGGGTGGGTCCTTTTTCACATGACCGACAACGTCCAGCGCGACTGCGAAGGAGTGTTCTCACACGTTGCACTGCCGGTCTTTGTCGTCGTTCGTGAGCAGGTACGTCCGTGTTATTTTGTTAGTACTACCAAACACTGGTTCTGTGAAGCCTTGACAATTTCAATGCATTCTGATGGCATTTGTAGATGCAAGTTCACATGTATCTCATGTGGTCACGTACGTACGTGGTGGCTTTGTTGGATGGTGCACATGCAGAATTGACTCACCTCTCGCTCGCTGAGTCCACCATGTGCGTTCAAATAATCGTTGGACGTACGATAGCTATCGCTCACGACGAAGGACCAACGATCTTTATGCATGTGCACGTACACTATGGTAGCTATCCCTGTCCTATATACGTACTACGCACAAGTCTTTTTTTATTAATTTCCTTTTCATGTCCGACTTGATACATCCATTTTTTTGCGATGAATACATCCATTTATTAGACCTACACAATCATTAACAACATGTTCTCCTGAGGAATTAATGGATTATTTAAAGAACATTCAGTTTTGAAGAATTGTGTATCTCCCCGACACCAAAAATATTGTTATTACTATCTTTACCTTTTACCACCGTTACCATTACTATCATACTATTTTGCTACTAAATACCTTGCTGCAGATACTAAGTTATCCAGGTGTGGTTGAATTGACAACTCAACTGCTAATACTCAAGAATATTCTTTGGCTCCCCTTGTGTCGAATCAATAAATTTGGGTTGAATACTTTACCCTCGAAAGCTGTTGCGATCCCTACACTTGTTGGTTATCAAGCAGCCCCCTCCAGCCCTCTCCTGTACACTAGGTCTAGTCAGATTCGGCCTGCTGCGTGTGTGTTTTTCCTGTTGCGATTTTAGCATTTATCCTAGGTTTTACAGTTTTACAGAAAAACCCTCAACATCATGCATATAATAACTCCACAACCGTGCGTCGATTTAAAATGATCTATATATGTAAAATGCTTAGAATTTCATCTAGTTTCACATTATGATGCTTTCATCCATGTTAAAATGCTTAAACTTGTTGTTTGCTTTATTTTCGCATAAATGACATGCTAAAATGTTTTATTTCATAACTAAATAACCGTAGCTCCAATTTTAATAAACTTTATATGTAAATGGGGTGAAAAAATGCATAGTTAACTTGGTTCGCTTTATTGCCCTATTTAACAACAATAAAATATGGTTTAGGGCAGAACAGTACCAAATTCGAAATATGGACATGAGGATTTTCCGGAATTGTTGTTTGTTGTTTCTGGCCTCATTTAAACTTGCCTAAATAGTTAGTTTAATTATGCTTCACCTCTTGCCATGTTTAAAATTTCTCAATATTGTTGTGTACCTAAACGAGAGCGAACTAAATAACTTGAATGTGGTGTTTCCTCAATATGCAACTCGTTACATATTGAGCTCCACTTAACTTGTAGTGTTGTTTGTGCACTTTGCCATGCCATGCCTTTTAAACCGGACATGCATCATACTTATTTTTGCATCATGCCATGCTTATGTGATGGTTGTTTACCATGTTGTTTGCTTCTTTCCGTTTGCGCTTCTCCTTGATAGTTCTGGTAACGTTGCATTTTTGAGGATCCGTTCGACTACGTTGGTTCGTCTACTTCTTGGACTCGTTCTTCTTCTTTGCGGGATCTCAGACAAGATGACCATTACCCTCGATATCACTTCTATTTTTGCTTGCTAGTTGCTTCGTTCTATCGATATGCTGCGCTACCTATCACTTGTTTACCATGTCTTCCATTTTGCCATGTCAGCCTCTGACCTTTTTCACCCTTCCTAGCAAACCGTTATTTGGCTATGTTACCGCTTTTGCTCATCCCCTCTTATAGCGTTGTTAGTTGCAGGTGAAGTTGAAGATTGCTCCATGTTGGAATATGATTATGTTGGGATATCACAATATCTCTTATTTGATTAATGCATCTATATACTTGATAAAGGGTGGAAGGCTCGGCCTTATGCCTGGTGTTTTGTTTCACTCTTTCCACCTTAGGTTCCGTCATACCGGTGTTATGTTCCTTAATTTTGTGTTCGTTACGCGGCTGGGTTTATGGGAACCCATTGACGGTTCGCTTTGAATAAAACTCCTCCAGCAAGGCCCAACCTTAGTTTTACATTTGCCTAACAACCTATAACCTTTCCCTTGGGAGTAATTAACCTGAGGGTCATCTTTATTTTAACCCTCCGGGCTAGTGCTCCTTTGAGTGTTGGTCCAAAACAGGCAGACTGCGGGGCCACCACGGGGCAACTCAAGGTCTGGTTTTACTCGTAGGCTGACCTATCCGTTGTGCCCTGGGAACAAGATATGTGCAGCTCCTATCAGGATTTGTTGGCACAGTCGGGCGGTCTTGCTGGTCTTGTTTTACCATTGCCGAAATATCTTGTAACCGGGATTCTGAGACTGATCGGGTCTTCCCGGGAGAGGGAATATCCTTCGTTGTTCGTGAGATCTTATAATGGGCTAAGTTGGGACACCCCTACAGGGTATAAACTTTCGAAAGCCGTGCCCGCGGTTATGTGGCAGATGAGAATTTGTTAATATCCGGTTTTACAGAACTTGACACTTGACTTAATTAAAATGTATCAACCGCATGTGTAGCCGTGATGGTCACTTTTCGGCGGAGTCTAGGAAGTGAACACGGTTTGGGTTATGTTTGAACATAAGTAGTTTCAGGATCACTTCTTGATCACTTCTAGCTTCACGACCGTTGCGTAGTTTCTCTTCTTACTCTTGTACTCTCCTTTAGCCATCATATTTTGCTTATCAATTGCTACAACTCCACCTCATTACCACATCCTACCCATAAGCTTAAATAGTCTTGATCTCACGGGTTTTGAGATTGCTGAGTCCTCGTGACTCACAGATACTTCCAAACAGTTGCAGGTGCCGATGATACCAGTGCAGGTGATGCTACCGAACTCAAGTGGGAGTTCGACGATGACCTTGGTCGTTACTACGTTTTTTTTCCTGATGATCAGTAGTGGATCCCAGTTGGGACGATTGGGGATCTAGTATTTGGGGTTATCTTCCCAGTTGGGACGATCGGGGATGTAGCATTTGGGGTTATCTTCTTTTCATCTGGATTTCTCTGAATGATGTATGAATTATATGATCTTTGTGTGAAGTGGCGATTGTAAGCCAACTCTATTTATCCCTTTCTTGTTCATTACATGAGATTGTGTGAAGATGACCCTTCTTGCGACAAAACCACGATGCGGTTATGCATCTAAGTCATGCCTCGACATGTGGGAGATATAGCCGCATTGTGGGTGTTGCAAGTTTGTAAAAATCTTGCGCGTCCGGGATTCGAACCGTCGACCTATCGCGTTACGGACAAACCTCCCAGCCACTACACCAGTCTCATTCAGTGGTTAAAATTGGATACCGAAGCCTTATATTCTTTCCCTTGCACTACTATTGATAACACACATACCTTTTGCGAAAAACGAAAAATCTTGCGTAGGTGGGGTTCGAACCGTAGACCTGGCGAATAACGCACACACCTCCCAACCAGCACAACAGTCTGATTCAATTTGTAAAATTAGGATACTCTTTCGCCTTTAAACAAATAAAATGGAACCAAAAAATGATGCTGCCGCCACGATTCGAACCTGAGCCCGAGTCGGACCGAGAGCGCGCTCTATCCACTATAACACAGAGTCACTCGCATCGAGGTAGGGCATGCATGTTTTATATATGTCTGCATTAAATGGGTTGCACCATGCCCCATCCCCCAGTGATACCCGCAGTGGGACCCCTTGTTCTACCCCAGCACGTCGAGCACCGCTGCGGCCGTCCGCTCACTACAACACGTATGCCATCAGGAGGAGTTTTTTGCCAGTGTTTTTGCTAAACACGTCAAAGTCATGGTGTTTACTGCACTTTTGAAAAGTGCCTCAGAAGCTCACAACCTTCCAAGGCAGTTTTAGAAAATGCCTTCTAAATAGGGGAAAACAA
This sequence comes from Triticum aestivum, assembly GCF_018294505.1. Classification (NCBI taxonomy): domain Eukaryota; kingdom Viridiplantae; phylum Streptophyta; class Magnoliopsida; order Poales; family Poaceae; genus Triticum; species Triticum aestivum. Next base: position 713,161,356 of record NC_057803.1, read on the forward strand.
GGCGTTCTACAAAAGTACTACATAGCATAGCTCAGTTTTAGAACAACAGTTATCGTTCTGTCTATGGAAACAACCCTCCCAGCTGCGCTTCAAGGTGAAAAACAGCAGTTATCGTTCTGTCTATGGAAACAACCCTCCCCGCTGTCCATGGAAACAACCCTCCCCTCCATGCCATCAAGTATCTCCTGCTAAAACTCAAGGGATCAGCTCGTCACTGGTTGAATAGTCTGCCTGATAACTCTATTGGCAGTTGGGAGAACCTGGAAGACGCATTCTTTGACAACTTTCAAGGCACTTATGTCCGACCTCCGGATGCCGATGATTTGATTCATATAACTTAACAGCCCGGAGAGTCAGTCAGGAAATTCTGGACTTGGTTCTTAACTAAAAAGAACCAAATCGTCGACTGTCCGGATGCAGAGGCCCTCGCGGCCTTCAAGCATAACATCCGTGACGAGTGGCTCACCCGACACCTGGGACAAGAAAAGCCGAGATCCATGGCGGCCCTCACAGAGCTTATGACCCGCTTTTGTGCGGGCGAGGATAGCTTACTAGCTCGCAGCAACAGCACCTCCAGCAAACCTGGAACTTCTAAATCCAGAGATAACAACGGCAAGCCCCGACGCATCAAACACAAGCGTCGAAACAATGGTGATAGTGCCGAAGACACGCCGTAAACGCCGGATTCAGTGGCTCTAAAACCAGACAACAAAAAAAACCATTTAAAAGAAACGATCCGGGCACATCCAGTTTGGACCGCATACTCGATCGTCCATGTCAAATTCATGGCACCCCAGGTACACCAGCTAATCATACCAACAGAGAATGCTGGGTCAAACAGGCCAGCAAATCAAAAGCCGGAAGCAAAGAGAAGGGGTAGCAAAGCGATGACGACAAGGAGGAGCCCCGGCCACCAAAGATAGGGGGGCAAAAGATGTTTCCCCCACAAATCAAGACGGTGAATATGATATACGCCACCCATATTCCCAAGCGGGAGCGGGGGCGCGCACTTAGGGACGTCTACGCGATGGTGCCAAACATATCTAAAGCATATAGTAAGAGCAAGTTGCATATATGAAGTAGAGCCTAACATATCTAGGACTAACACTAGAACAAGGAACTCTGGTAGGACCTCTAACGGGAAAAACAAGAACACGTACGTGACAGCAGCAGGAGCAGAAGCACTGGACTTGGTGTCGACATCCTCGCCAGCCATGTCGTCGAAGAGGTTGTCGATGTCGGGGAAGAAGTCGTCGTTGGGGAAGTGGTCGTCGATGTCCATGATGAACCAGTAAATAGTCGCGCAAAGCGCTCCCCAAAAACCTTATCACTCTTCTCCCGTACAGGACTCAAAGAGGTGCGGTTTCGGAGGCCTACTGTCCCGAGTTGCAGTGCATGCCGCAAGCCAGGATGGGGAAGATCGTAGCAGCAGCGCAATGCTCAGGAACTTTATGGCGAGAGGAAGAAGTTCTTCTGGGTCGTCTGTCTGACTTCAGCCAAAGAGAAGAGCCGTTCGGATTTAGTGTCCGCTCATTCACGCAACCCGTGCCGTGCCGTGCCGGGCGGCGGAGGAGGAGCGCGCGTGGATGTCCTTATTGTTCTCATGCTCATACAAGTGGGGAAAAACCCTCCCTTATAAGGAGGTCCAACTCCCACTCAACTAGCAATGTGGGACTAAACTATAGTAGTATCCCTTGCCTTGCACGAATGGGCTAAGTGGACCTCTAAGATTTATTAGAAATTTCTGAAATAGTTATTGGGCTGTCCCAAAATAGAATAAATTCCAGCATAATGAATTTCTAGACAAGGGCTGGGATTACAGCGGTAGGAAAGCATGCATGCATGCACCATCAATCCAAGAGACACATGCATTAAGTATAGCATAGAAAAAAAGAAGAGTCGGGGTGTGCACGATCAAAGAAAACGCAAACAACCATACTCCTCCATTTCAATTTGCAAGTCCTGCGCATATACCAATGTTCAATTTGCCAGTCCTGCATGTATATCAATATTTCCAATTTTATCACCATAATATAAAATATATAACACAAAAATTAAACCGTTTGAAAATAAAATATCTGAAGTTTATAATGGTATGTTTTTTGTAATATATGATTTCTATAAGGTTGGTCAAATTGACGACTTAAGAGTACGCGCACTTCTTATAAACTAAGAGAGGGGGAGTGCGAAAAGGGAGAGCCTGAGTATGCTTGCATGCACGATCAAAGCAAATGCAAACGACAAGGGAAGCGTTGGCTGGTGGCTGCATATGAGCCTATGGCAGAAGAGAGAACTGATCAATAGGTCGCTAACTAATTAAATGTGAGAGGAACGCAATGCAAATGCTTCATGATGCCATTTCATATGTGATGCTACAATTAACCTCGGTAGGCTAATTAAACACGATACTGGATATCTATCTATCTATACCTATACTAATTAGGCACTCCCAACAAATTTCCATGTTAATTAGAATTTACGAGACGTTAATTTGGTGCGACCGAATTATTACGATGTGGATAGACTCATAGAAAAAAACACTCACATATACCGTTATAATGGTTCAGATTGAAAAATACAGTCACGACCTACCCTATGTACGTACTATTAGGAGACTCCTTTTAAATAGAAGATAGCCCTGGCAGCAAATACTCAGGCCACATCTCAATCGCACGCCGCCGGCCATTCTCACTGCAAATACTCAGGTCACATTTCAATCACACGAGGCCGGCCACCCTCGCTCTTATTACCACTTAGTTTTCTCGTTTTCCGTCAGACGCACAAGTACATGTGATCAACACTTCATTGATCTTCCAGTCAGATGCGCAAGTGCAGAAGCGGGCTTCACTAATCTTCTTCGGCTGCAGCAACACAAAGCTGACTTCATGTATCTTCCTCGACTGCAGGATCACGTCCGTGAAACCGCAGTCACATGGGAAACAATGCCCCCCGATCTAGATGTTATGACTAGCCACCACTAAGATTGAAAGAGGAAGATCAATACACGTGTTGTACTATCTATAATGGAGTCAGTCAGTGCCGAAGGCCGTCTTGCTGTTGTACACGGAGTCAAATGTCAGGTTCAAAGTAAACAAGCAAGAAGGTAAATGGTGTTGCCATGAGCTTCAGTGAAATTTATGCCTGGCTTTGCAGGAGGTAATTCTCAAATTTCTCCTCTTTAACAACCATATATCTTGATATGGTTTCTTTTATTTTGCTGTTTTAACTTATGAAGGGGGCATGCAGATCCATTACTAGATCATCTACCGAATTAGTTTTAGGTAACAGTTCTAATATTTGTATTCCAATTTCTCAAAAAAATATTCAAAATCGAAAGGAGAGAGTAGAGGCGCAATGACAGCCGGTCTGCGCAGAGGAATAGGGTGTGCTCCTGTCTTGCATCAGGTCAAGCAACTTCCCACATATCCGTCTAGGTGAAGATATGGCTCATCTCTTTTATATAGCTAGCAATCTTTCAGTGGAAGACTCTGGCTCGGTTGCAGTCGGAACGGTCAGATTATTGTCATGCAATCTGCATGTACATATGGTACATAATTTTCTCTTTAATTTGCTATATTTTGCATCATGCTTCGTGAGTTGTTGAATGGGTTCTTCTGATTCTTGCAAGTTTGGAATATATTGCTGATAAATATTTTTAGGAGATTGTTGATACCTACATGCATATTAAACTGTATGCACGTCCATAGAGTTTCTATTCTAGCTTTAGATGCAAATTAAGCTATTTGAGCGCAAGAGAGAAATAGTAATAGTTAGTATGCCTTTTCTACTGCCATTTTACCGTTGATCTTTCAGAAGGTGATTAGACACAAGATTCCTGAAATTTCTCGTACTCATATCTAATGTGTTTGTTTCAGGTGATTACATATCTTCTGAGGCTTCTCAGCGAGAGAAGGCGCTCGATTGATTCCTTACCAGATTCGATTTGATTTGATGCATGCCATAAACACATTTAGTTGCCAAGTGTAAATTGCAGACCATGGGATTTGATTGCCAGCTTTCACATGCCAATTGTGTTCTCAAGAAGCCCACCTTCTATTTTTTTAATATGCTTTGGTTTTAGTAGCTTCTTATTATCATCTTGGGTATGTTTTACATGAGCATAATACTAAAAAGTAGAGTGTAAGTTGTTTAAATTTCAGAACATAAAAAATTAACTGAACATTTGCTGCTTTGGATGCTTAATAATGTATACTATTAGCAAACAAAAGTTCACTATTTACCCATGGAATTGTTTCCAATATGGCATGCCTAACTATAGCGGGATCACTTTTGTGGGTGACGCTCGGCCTAACTATAGATACTTGACGACATAAGCAACGCAATACCTCCGGAAGAATTAAAAGAGTTGAATAAAAAGAACGGAGAAGAAAATGACAACTTGTGCCACAAATGAAATAGAAAGCAACCTTAGAAAAAAAGATTGAATGGAGTTGTTGAGAAAATTCAACAACGAAAAGAATAAATTTGTCGTGGACTTATGGATAACGTCTCAGAAATTATGAGGTGATAACCAGCCGCAAACAAAAATGATTGGATAACTTAGAAGAACGAAGAAATGCAAAACTCTACTTCAAAAGAATACGGAGAATTAATTGCACTTCGAGACGCGAGAAGAAAAGATACTTGAACTCCGCCAACAAGAATCTTGATGAACTCTTGAAAGAATGAATTAATTCATAAAGAACCACCATGAAGAACTCTGGTAACAAAAGGATGATGAGATAGAATGAAGGATGAACGAATAAGATGAGCCTTGCGATGATTTAGATGGAGGTTCCGACGAAATGGCCGAGGAAATTTGAACTCCGGAAAAGAAAAGACGAAAAGACTTGAAACTAGAATTTATTCCCGACGAACAAACTCCGAAGGAAAGGATTACTCACTTGGATGGAATAAGAATAAGATTTATTGTATGCTTATCCTTCATCAAATTAAATTGATGACAAGATGGATTTCGCATATTACTTATTCTTCTTGAAAAGGATTGAGAAGAGATATAGCGCAAACTTGAGAAAGTCTTCATGAACCACCGGTAGGATTGAAAAGAAAGAATGAATTAAAATGATAATCAAAGAAAAAAGAATCTTGAACGAACCACCGTAAGAATTCGAAAATGACTGGCGAAAGAGACTGAATCACCAGGAAGAATTAGCAGAAAAAATATGCTAGAGGGGATTTAGATGCAAAAGAACAAAGAGATCATGAGCTGATTAAAGAACACTTGAACGAAGCACCGGGATAATTAGAGAACGATAGCTGGAATGATGGCCTCCGGTAAAAAAACGGAAAACCAACTTCTGACATACTCTGGATGGGTAAGAAAAGGAATATCTGACAAATAGAATAATTCGATAGGATAACAAGAAGCTAGAACCGCGAATCTTCAAGAGAATGGACAAGATTTAGAGGAAAACTCTTCTTCGGTCTTCAAATGACGACGAGAAACACCACCAAAATTTACTGAGGTACTCCGGGAGAATGACAAGCGAAGAGGTTGAGCCAACAATGAAAAGAATTTGAACGAGATCTTGGAGAAGGCATGTGACTGATGGAATCCATTCTTACGTGACACTTGAAAATAATTGAGAATAACTCCATGGGAATTAGAAGAGTCAGGTAAGATCCTGCAAAAAGACCTGTGGGTTAGGGCCCACTGAAGAGATAACACTGTCGAAAAGGATTGTTGAACAGATTGATGAAGCACCTGAACAATTGAAATATTTGAATGAGGTGACAACCTCGAATTAATTCGAACACAGACGAATCTCCTGGGATGTCTTGAGCACTCCGGAAGGATAAACTGGCGAGAGGCAAACGAGCAGGGAAAACACTTGAGCCGAGGAAAAGAATACGATCGACAGCGAAAAACTTGAATTTGGATCCACCGGAGAAGAAAAAGAGATGAAGAATGACGAACTAGGCGAGAATTCACCGGTTGAAACAATTGACGAAATACTAACGAGGCTCGTACGAATGAAATTGATGGTCGAGAGAGAGTCAGACTCCGGGAAGAAAAAGGGTGGGAGGGCGGGAAAACAAAAGCAACTTGGAAGGGGAAACGACGAATATCTTGAAGAGGAAAACACCGGTTGAAATCATTGAGGAGAGAAAGCAAAGACTTCGCACGAGTAGGAACGAAAAAGGGAGGGCGGGTGGGAAAAGAAAACAACTGATGATTGAACTTGGCAAAGATGAAGAGGCTCGAGTCAACTTGACGAGAAATGCACCGGATCAAAAGAGCTGAGAACCAACGATCGGAAAACCAACTACGTGAACCTAAAGAAAAATTTGAAGGGGAAGAGGAGTGATTCAAAACACCTACGTCAAGATTTCTCACCACAGCAACGAAGGGGCTGAGGAGCAAAAAGAATTCCTACTCTCCGATATAACTAGACACCGAAAACAATTTTTTTTCTAGACTCAACAACGCCCAAGCTACACGATCAATCAAGGGGGCTCCTAAGGTCGGTCGAGGCTCTGATACCAACTTGTCACATCCAATATGCGACCCTATCCAAAAGGAACTCGAAGGTCCCACCAAGGATAGACCCGCATATTGAAACGCTTTTGCTAGGTGGATATCATTACATCAACATTACATAATAGATGGGGATACATACATAGGGCATACAATGCCACACAAATACAACATCACAATACATAAGAGCATCATCCGACTACGGATGAAACATAAACAGAAACTCAAACGACATCCACCTTGCTATCTCAGGCTGCCGACCTGGAACCTATCCCCTGATCAAAGAAGAAGCAGAAGAAGAACTCCAAGACAAGCAAACGTCGCTCTCGCATCATGATCATCGCATAACCTGTACCTGCAACTGTTGATGTAGTAATCTGTGAGCCACGAGGACTCAGCAATCCCATTACCATGGGTATCAAGACTAGCAAAGCTTAAAGGGAAAGGAAGGGGTAAAGTGGTGAGGTTGCAGCAGCGACTAAGCATATATGGTGGCTAACATACGCAAATAAGAGCGAGAAGAGAGCAAGCGGAACAGTCGTGAAGCTAGCAATGATCAAGAAGTGATCCAGAACTCCTACTTACGTCAAACATAACCCAGAAACCGTGTTCACTTCCCGGACTCCGCCGAGAAGAGACCATCACGGCTACACACGCGGTTGATGCGTTTTAATTCGGATCTGGTGTCAAGTTATCTACAACCGGACATTAACAAATTCCCATCTTCCTATAACCGCAGGCACAACTTTCGAAAGATTATACCCTGTAGGGGTGTCCCAACTTAGCCCATGATAAGCTCTCGCGATCAACGAAGGATATACCTTCTCCCAGGAAGACCCGATCAGACTCGGAATCCCGGTTTACAAGACATTTCGACAATGGTAAAACAATACCAGCAAAGCCTCCCGCTGTGCCGACAAATCCCGATAGGAGCTGCACATATCTCGTTCTTAGGGCACACCGGATGCTTGATAAACATGTTTTGTTTTGGACAGATTGTTCCTATAACTTGTATAGTGAGTGTTGCATCGTTGCTCCGTTTTGAGTGTGCTCTATATGAAACTTGTTTAGAATTGCATGTAGCTTCATATTATCATGTTGCATCCATATTTTTAGGTGTTTGCTTGATGTTTGTATGCATTTTGCATCAATGCCATGGTTAACTTGTTTTGCTCATATCTTCTAGGCCGTAGCTCCGAACTAAATGAACTTTATATGTAACTTGATTAGAATCTCGTGTAAATCATCTGGTGCATCTTAACTCACTGGGCATATTGCAAGCATCAAAACAATATGCTACAGGACCTCAACAACAAAACAAAAGGCATGGACATGATGTACAGGTAAAGCATAACAAAACATGAACACTGAGCTATCTCCAGAAATCACTAGAACATGCTCAAACACACATGGCAAGATTGCAAATAATATCAGTTTCAGACTTTGCAGAAAATAACATCAGGTTGCAATGTTTAGAGCTATCAAACAACATGTTACAGGAACTTATCATGGCAAACAAAGGCATGTCATGAATCTACTAATTGCATAGAACAAGAGTCCCTTACTGACCACAAGCCAAAAAGGAACGGAAAATATGATGGCACCCATGTAAACATAGCAAGTTATATTACAGATTCAAACATGGCAGAAACGGAATTATGAACGCATGTTGGTGAGCTTGAACCACTCACCACAGAGCAATAAAATGGCATGGCAAGGCAACCAACAGTAAGAAGACATATTTATGAAGCTAAGCATGGCAAGAGCAAGTTCATAGGGTACATGGAACACTAACAAAACACATGGCAACAACTGAACTTAATGTTAACAGGCTGACAGCAACATTATTTAGCAAATTTAGAGCAAGATTAAAACAAGTTACAGCAAGCTATAAATGCAACCAGGGGCATGGATGGATAGATCATAACATGTAGAACAAAACATATTTAGTGAACATCTCCAGATTATGCATAGAATGACTAGTAGCAGCAGGTTTACATCGCATCATGAAATAACAGATTCAGCCTTGCAAAACAGCAACAGCAAGTACCCTACAACAAGCTTGATTCACTCACAAGTCATTGCATGACAAGATAAGCATAGCATCAGCAAGAAGACATGTTTATGAAACAAACCAAGGCAAGAACAAGTTCATAGCATGCAAGGATCAACTACAACAACCTTGACAAAATTGAACATGATGCAATGTAATGAAATGTAATGAAATGAAATGAAGTACTCGTTGAGACGAACATTTTGACATATTACATGCACAAAACGGAGCTACGGATGCAGAGATATGATGCGTTGAATATGGCATGATAATACTGCAGGAAACCGGGACTTAGTGAAAATAGCACCTCGGGGAAAACGGGATGGAGGAGACCCGGGACGGAGAGATCCAGGGACGGGGCTGGCGTTTGGATCGGGGGCTTGGTGGATCTGGTCCAGGCGGGATGGATCTGGCCGGAGTGAACTCTGGCGAGCGACGGGGCGGCTCCGGCGAGCTCCGGGCGGCGCGGATCCGAAGTCCGGCGACGCGGGCGCGATGGAGCCGGCGAGGAGGAGCTCGGCCGCGGCAGGGGAGGTCGGGGCGAGGCCCGGCGGAGGCGGAGAGGCGACGAGAGGCGGCGCTCCGGCGACGCGGACGGGCTCCGCAGCGGAGGGAGCCAGCGGCGGAGGGCATCGGCCGGGTGGCGCGGGGGCGAGCGCCGGCCGGGGCAGCGGCGGGGCGAGCGCCAATTGCGGGCGCCGGCTCCGCTTGTGGAGGCGGCGGCCGGCGAGGACGGCGACCGCGGAGGAGCGGTGGCCGGCGGCGAGCAGGGCGGACGGGCGCGCGGCGGCAGCGCGGGCCGGGCGGCGGGGAGCAGCGGGCGCGGCGGCAGCGCGGGCCAGCGGCGCGGACGGTGGCGGGAGGCCACGTGGCAACGCGCGATTGGCCGGGGCGGAGAAGCGGACATGTCCGGTGGGGGAGCAGACTTGTCCGGCGGCGCGAAGGGAGCGGGGCTAGGGTTTGGACAGGGATTGATCCGCGAATTTCGGGGGAGGGGTGTTTATATAGGTAGGGGGAGCTAAGAGAGTCCAAATGAGGAGCGGTTTTCGCCCACACGATCGTGATCGAACGACCGAGAGCGTGGAGGGGAGTTAGATGGGTTGTGGGCTAGTTTGGAAGGGTGTTGGGCTGCAAAGAGAAAGGGGGGTTTCGGGCTACGCGGTTAACCGTTGGAGTATCAAACGACCTCCAAATGGCACAGAACTTGACAGGCGGTCTACCGGTGCTATACCAAGGCCACTTGGCAAGACTCGGTCCATTCCGACAATGTTTAACACCCGCTCACAACGAGAGATGAAAGGGAACGCCGGAGGACATAGGAGTGCCGGATTGCAAAACGGACAACGGGGAAAATGCTCGGATGCATGAGACGAACACGTATGCAAAATGAGATGCACATGATGACATGACAAAACGCAACACGCAAGCAAATGACATGGCAACAATGGCGAATAACTGGCAGACACCTGGCGCATCGGATCCGGGGCGTTACAAAGGAAGAGGGGAAGGAGGCAACCTGGACAGCGCCTACAAGAAGGGTACGACGCCCTCGGGCGTTGCCGCCGTCGTGGCCAGCACTACTGGCCTTGGATTTCTCTGGAGCCACTTCCCACCTCCAGCCGCCAAACAGGTACAACTCCGGTGACAAAGGCCGCCCAAAGCAGGACCATCGGAGACTTCCCTGGTTGAAATAGACGGAGGCCTTGAGATCTGGATCGGGCGCCGCCGAGACGCCCGCACCACAGCCGCCCCGGACCAAGGCCGCCGCCCGCAGCCGACGCAGCCAGAACCATGGTGACGGAGATCCAGGAGGCAGGAGGGGGACCGCTACCCCGCCCAAACTCGTCGGGCAGAAACCACCAGGCCACAGCCCCGGGGCCTGCCGACGACGCTCCCGCGGCCGCCACCCGCCGGAGGCGCAACCTCAGATCCATCACACGCCACCTGCACTGCGCCACAGGGAACCGAGCCTCCCCCACCGCGATTCCCGGCCCAGCGTCCGATCTACGCCACCGGAAACCGAACGCGCCTGCGCGGCGCCTTTCGCGCCCTCGCCACGCCGTCCCGAACACGGCCACCCTCGCTGGTGCGCGCACCCGCGTGAGCGCCACGTCGAGTCCCCGCCCGAACGAATGGCCCGCGCCGCCCCTGCTCGAGCTGGAGGAGGGAAGGGCCCCGCCGCCGCCGAGCCGCACGGGCTTCACCCGGCGACGTCCGCCGGCGGCGGCGAGGGGAGGAGGGGCCGGAGGGGCCTGCACTGGCAGCGACTAGGGTTCGCTCCCGGGCCGCCCGTGGGAGCGACCTCTAAAAAATTGATAGCCTGATCCGTCCAATTTTCCCTCGTGCCGCTATTTATGTTTGTCAGACAACTATCTACCTGGCAGGTGAATGTGTCTCCAAGCGCAGGAAAGGGGGGGCTTCTTCAACCCACAGACTGTACGCTGCTCATGGCGCTGTGCCATGCATCTTGGCTCTCACCTTCTCTCCTCTCTTAACTTCTTTACACTGTTGTCACATGTACTAGTGCCTAGACCCTAGAGAGCAACGTGCGTGCAGTAAATGGCCGCGGAAGACTCGGCCGGCAACTCGCCCCGCTGCTGCAGTGCACCGTAGTCTTCAGAACGTGGTGCATGCAGTACTGTGCGCTCACATCGATCGCAGCGTGTCCATACGACGACGTAAGTAAATTGGGACCCGCGATGTCACACTTTCCATAATAAAATGTCGTTTAGGTTTGGGTTTGTTATCTAGGGTTATGCTTTGTCGTTTAGGTTTGTGCTCTGTCGTTCAGGGTTTGAGTTTTTGTTTATGGATTGTAGAGGCCAAGAGATTGTTGTTTAGGGTTTGATTTGAGTTTGAGTTTGTCGTTTAGGTTTACAAGTAATATGCTAAAGAAACGGCACTCAAACGGCACTCAAGTAGATGATTGCAGTGATAAGTGCCGTTTTTTTTGTCATAATAAAAAAAATAGATCACTTGTTCATCCGGTGCTCTCCAGCAAGACATGCCTGGGGAGTAGCCAAGTGTGTTCTTGGGAACAAAATGAAGCCTTAGTTATGTACATGAATTGTGTGCTTGGATAGTGAATCTGACATGTTGAGAGGGATTCTAGTTGTAGGGGTTACTGCAATCATCTCAACCATTTGGGAATTTAGTAATAATGCACCTGGAAGATTTATCCTTATGATCTGAGTCGTGTGATAACTCAAGCGGCTCACTGGCTCGTGTTTTGATCTTGTTTACAGAGACAAGGACTTTGCGCGCTACATGTCAAAGGACCAAAGTTGTTGTGATAGGTTGCAGCTGAGCTTTCGAGTAGGAGGAGTGGTTGGCGACCCTAGTGCTGAGGATGGCTTGTTGAGCCCTCGGGCATGCTGGGGGTGTGGCGTCTTTGTTGATTAGCTGTTTTGGAACATTTTGTAGATGATGATGTAAAAGGTTTGTATGGTCTAAAAGCATGTTGTTAGGAGTTTGGTGCTGAGAGCCTGGTGCTTCATGTTTTGCTTTCCTTTGTTTCATTGTTATATGTTGAACTTGATCAGACCTTTGGGATGATTCCCCCTCCAGATGTGTTATCAGTTTCATGATGAATGAAATTGAGAGATGTGCACCTCAATTAGAAAAAAGAAATATACATATTATTTGAATTCTACCCAATGAGATTTGTGATAGACCTTGGATCGGAGTAGGCTAGTAGATCCGGTAAACCTACCTTCGCCTGGTGCGGACGAGCTCGAGCCGGAGCCAGCCATGGTGAAGATGGCGATGGTGGCGACGGCAGAGAGATGGCGGCGGTGGTGTGCTTCCCGTGAGCACCGCGCTTACCCTAGATCGGTAGGGAGTGTTTGGTGGGGTTTGTTGCAGCGATCAACCTTCTGAGTCATGCCCCGGCCCCCACCTCTGTTATATAGCACGGGTCACAGGGACCCACCAACCATGGTTCGGTTGGGCGACCCTGATCAGGGCGCGAGTCAGGGGCCCATTCGACCCGTTGGGTTCGAACGGGATAGAGATCAACCTAACATTCTCCCCCTTGATCTCAACTTTACTTTTAACCTTATACTTGCTAGTTTATTTGTTTCATCACATATTGTTACATAGAGCATGTTTCATCGTCACAACTTAATTGCCGACAGAATCATACAACTACAACATACGTTATGTTCAGAAACAAATTTTGTTCCTTTTGGGACTATCCAGGAATCATAAGGCTTTCCCTTAAACCCATGCCGGCTATGTGTTCCTTGAACACATTTGGTGGTAAGCCTTTCGTTAGCGGATCCGCAAGCATATCTTTTGTCATTATATGTTCACAACATAATACCTTATCCCTATTGTTTTGGTAGCATTACTCGACTTGTTGTTGTGAGCGTAAAATACTGCGGGCTGGTTGTCGCGGTACATCTTTAGTGGTTTGTGAATACAATCTACCACTTTCAAGTCGGGTATAAATTTCTTTAGCCATATCGCCTGCCCCGTGGCCTCGAAGCATGCTATGAATTCTGCATACATCGTGGATGATGCAACTATCGACTGTTTGGAGCTTTTCCACGAAATAGCTCCCCCAGCGAGGGTGAATAAGTATCCTGGCGTGGATTTTCTATCATCTTTGTCCCCCGCAAAATCTGCGTCTGAATACCCTTTTATCTCTATGGAATCAAATCTTCTATATATTAGCATGTAGTCCTTTGTGCCTTGCGCATAACACAATGCTTTCTTTACCATCTTCCAGTGCTCTATGCCTGGATTCTCTTGATATCTACCGAGTACCTCGGTGATAAAGGCTAAGTGAGGGCGAGGGCACACTTGTGCATACTGTAAGCTGCCAACTGCCGAAGCATATGTCACTCCTTTCAATTGATCGATCTCGTACTGGTTCTTGAGACATTGGAATTTCCCAAAACTATCTTCCTTAACTATAGGAGCAGGTGTGGCTTTACTCGCATGCATATTCTACTTTTTAAGAACCTTTTCTAAATATGCTTTCTGCGATAGTCCTAACGCTCCATTGTTTCTATCTCAGTGAATTTGTATGCCTAAAACATATGATGCTTCACCAAGATCTGTTATGTCAAAATTCGAGGATAAGAACTTCTTTGTTTCTTATAGTAGACTAACATCACTGCTAGCAAGCAGAATATCATCCACATACAAGATTAGGAAAATATATTTTCCATCTTTAAACTTCGCATAAATGCAGTTATCTTCAATATTTTCTTTAAATCCAAAACTTTTAATCGTTTGATTAAACTTTAGATACCACTGTCTAGAGGCTTGCTTTAATCCATAAATGGCTTTCTTGAGGCGGTATCCCATATTTTCCTTGCCTTCCATGATAAAACCCTTGGGTTGTTTCATGTAGACATTTTCCTTTAAATCTCCGTTGAGAAATGCCGTCTTTACATCCATTTGATGTAACTCTAAATCAATATGAGCAACTAATGCGATAATGATTTTGAAGGAATCCTTACATGAGACTGGAGAAAATGTCTCATTGTAATCTATCCCTTCTCTTCGTGTAAATCCTTTTGCCACGATCCGAGCTTTATACTTTTCTACATTCCCTTTAGAGTCATACTTAATTTTGTAGACCCATTTACAGCCTACTGTTTTGGCTCCTTTAGAAATTTTCTCTAAGTCCCAAACATCTTTGGAACTCATCGATTTCATCTCGTCTTTCATTGCCTTCATCCACATCGATGAATGATGGCTTCTCATGGCTTCTTCATATGAGGTGGGATCTTTTTCCATATGAACCATTTCTGTGTTATAAACTTTAAAGTCAGTAGAAATAGCTGACTTTCATGGTCTTGTAGACCTTCTAAGGGCCTCAGTTTCTGGCACATTCTGTGCCTCAACTTCTGGCACTTTTTCTAAAATTTTCTGCTGCACCTCCCTTTCATGCTCAACAACTAGTTCACTCGGCTCCTGGCGGACAGGTTCCGGGTCTACCCCCATAGTTGTCATGGGTGGAGTTGCAACTGGTAGTGAGAAAAATGGCTCCTGAATCATCGGATTAGGTGCATGCACCCTCTTCTCCTCAAGATCAATTTTCTGAGCTACCAAGCTCCCCTTCATCATTTCGTCCTCTAAGAACACTGCATGTTTCGTTTCTACAAACTTTGTATATCTGTCTAGGCAGTAGAAACGAAAATCCTTTGATCTGTCTGGATAGCCAATGAAGTGGCAAATCACTGTTTTGGGATCTAACTTTGCAATGTTTGGATTAAACATTTTGGCCTCAGTAGGGCACCCCCACACCCTGAAGTGTTGTAGGGAGGGCACCTTTCCTGTCCATAGCTCGTAAGGTGTTTTGGGCACCGACTTGCTTGGAACTCTATTGAGAATATGAATGGCGGTTTTAAGCGCCTCCATCCATAATCCCAATGGCAAGTTGGAATAACTCATCATGTTGCACACCATATTCATAAGTGTACGGTTGCGCCTTTCAGCTACTCCATTTTGCTGAGGCTCGCCCGACATTGAATACTGGGCTACTATGCGAGTCTCCTGCAAGAACTTTGCAAAAGGTCTAGGGCATGGCCATATGGAGTGTGCCGACCGTAGTACTCTCCCCCACGGTCGGACCTGACTATCTTTATTCTTTTATCATGTTGATTTTCAACTTTAGCTTTGAATATTTTAAATTTATCCAACGCTTCAGATCTTT
This sequence comes from Triticum aestivum, assembly GCF_018294505.1. Taxonomy (NCBI): domain Eukaryota; kingdom Viridiplantae; phylum Streptophyta; class Magnoliopsida; order Poales; family Poaceae; genus Triticum; species Triticum aestivum. Next base: position 713,176,578 of record NC_057803.1, read on the forward strand.
CTTTGATAGGATAAATATATCCATAGCGAGAGTATGCTTGTCGCATGTTAAGAAAATGTGTGTTAAGAAAATGCTTGTCGCATGTTAAAACAAATCTTCAGGGTGCATTAAAAAGCTGATCATCGTGTTCTTATAAAGAATATTCATGTGTGAAAACAATGTTCATCACATAGAATAAAATGATTGTCGTGCGATAAGATTTTTTTTCATCTTTTCCAAATATGTTCATATTTTATAAAGAATATAATTTAATAATTTATTTTCATCAAGTTCTTAGAAATGTTCCTCATGCATTATACAATCTTTAAATGGCACAAAAATCTTATGGAAATTTCATGAACTAATTTTTAAAATATCATGAACATTCTACAAAATGCTGGGAACATATTTTTCTTGGTGGAACATTGTGTAGTAGACAAGAAATTTAGTTTAAGTACATTATTCAATTTTTTTTATAAATACATGATAAAAATATCTAATAACATAATGAAACATTTTTATACATATGATGAATAATTTAAAATTAATTTTTATATAATATATAATAACTCTTCTAGGAAGTTCCCTATATTTGTTTATTACATTGAAAATGGAAATATAAAGAAGAAGAAGTCAGAAGCTGGTAGGAAATAAAAATAAATAGCCTATAACCTTACGATTTTGGAGAAGATAGGTGGAAGTTGTAAGTCGTATTGTAATAATACTCCAGTTTTCCTTCTATTTTTCAAGATAATTCAGATTTGTTCATTTCGCGAGTTATGAAAATGCAAGAAAGATAATAAATCTCGTCGTTAACTGAATTCTGAATAGAAAGATTAACAAGAAAAAAAGATTGAAAACGATTTTCCCGATCTAAATCGAGCAGGTTTCTAAATAAGATGAGGTTCGACATCCCCCTACATATTTAATTTCTTCTCCTATACAAAAACTAGCAAGACCCACTCCATTGGTAATTCTTGGCGGATGAATTAGTCGTTGTTGTTCTTGTTTCTTTAGTACCCTTAGTAATCCCTATACCGGTCATGTTTCTTGGAAAATTGAAGTAAAAATTGCAACTTCTTTTCTTATGGAACATACATATCAATATGCATGGGTAATCCCTCTTCTCCCACTTCCCACTTCCCGTTCGACTTGCATGTGTTAAGCATGCCACCAGCATTCATCCTGAGCCAGGATCGAACTCTCTTATAGGCCTGGACCATTTAGTGGCGTTCGAGGCAACACAACATTCATTCTCGCAGTTGGCGAGATATAGAAGCTCCCATCATCCAAGCATAGACTAGACTCATTCATGCTGCTGCGTGCTATGTATTGCATGTTGCAATCAATAGTCTGTCGTGGAGAATAGCTGGCTTCATGAATTCCAATGTCTTGAGACCCATTAACGTATGTATTTTTTATTTTAAGTTGGTCTTCGATTTTTTCCTTCTTATAAGGGAAAGGTAAATATTTTTGACAACACTATCATGCGATTAAACAATTATTAATACTAAAAATGTTTGGTTCTATAAAATAATGTTAAGAATTATTTTAACAATTTTGATTGTCTATGTTTAAAAATGTTCGCCATGTATTCAAATAATGTTCAGCTTTTATTGAAAACTACTTGTCTATTATTTAACCATTGTTCAAAAATTATTTAGAAAATCTTAATTGTTTATTTTGACAAATTTTAACTTGTATTTAATTTTCTTATTTGGGTGATTAATTTTTTAAAAGAAGTACATGGAAAATGTTCAATAAAATTGAACTTCAATTTAAAAATGGTCATGGCGTATTTTTGAATATTCATCTTGTTGTAAAATATAGTTCAACCTGTATTAAAAAGTCTTCATCTTGTATGTAAAAAATATTTAACATGTATTTTGAAATTTTAGTGTGTATTGAAATAATGTCTAGCTTGTATGTAAAAATATCCATCTTGTATACGGGACTGGGGAGTATAAAATAACATATATTGTTTTCTAAAAAAATTGAAACATGAAGAAGTACAAGTAAAAAAATAGAAAGAAATCATAGGAAAAAAGGCAAATCCAGAAAAACACCATCCGAAGCACAGGAATGGAAACCCGACATCAGGCTAGGACGAAAAACATCGAGAACAAATAGGCTCCACCGGAAATGAAATTACCACAGAAATAACCTTCTAGCGCCGCACGCTAATGGCAACAGGCCCACACTGGAAATCATGCTGGCTGTCACTCGCTATGTATCACAGTAAGCGATAGCAATTGTGCATTCATGTTACACCCCATCCACCTTAAGCGAGGGAGTCACCAAGGGCCAACTTAAATAGGCCATCCACTTGCATGGTCCATTAACATATGTGTTTTTATATAATATATCTTATAACTTTTAAAAATAAAAGATACTTTCCAAAATCAGTTTAACAAGAGAATGCATGTAAAACCGCTTTTTTAAAGTTATGAAAATATATTAATACATTTAGTATTTTTTTCTTGTAGAGTAATTAAATGTTTATTTTACTAGCGGAAAATATACCCTAGGATCACAAAATACTTAGTGCCATACGTATGTTTCTTATTAATATGCAAATGTGCATGTGTTTCAAAAAAGTGTTAGTGTCTATCAAGGAAACAGTTCGTATAATTCCATAGAGATGTTACTGATTTGAAATAAATGTCATGTGGCACCGAAAAATATTAATTTCACTAAAAAAATAAATAAATAATAAAAAAATAAAATATAAATAAAAGGAACAATTAACAATAAAGAAGAGTAATAAGGAGAAGAAAAGCGAAGAGGGGACAGAGGAAAATAACTATTAAAGAAACCCAAAAAAAACAAGAATAGAAGAATAATGAATAAAACAAAAATTGGATCGTGAAATAGGAAAATGCTATCCAGGTCAAGTGTTGGTCAGGTTTATAAACTCTCGGTCATGCTCTCCCGAGTTTGTTGCACCGAGGCACGCCATGCCGGGTCCTCGGTCGTAAATGACTAAACGCATCTCCAGCCGTTGGCCCCCCAGGAGGCGCTAAAAATCGCCCCCGGGGGGCGCACCGGCGCTATACCGGGCGCTGGGGCGTGATGCCCCCAGTCACGGCGCCCACGGTTTTTTGAAAATTTGAATTACGGCACAAACACGGCGCAAATTCAACCAAATTTCGGCGAGTTCGTTCATATTTAAAACTATTTTAAAAAAAAGAAAAAAAAACTAGTAGGCTACTCCTCGCCGTCTCCCTCGCCGCTCCTCGCCGCCCGCCGCCCTTGTAGTTCTACATGTCGAGGAGGCTGTAGAACCGCGTGTAGTCGCCGCCGACGTCATCGTCGTCGTCGTCGTCGCCGCCTCCACCGCGGCCGCCGTACCTGCTGCAACCCTCCCCCGGTGATGCTCCATGCGCCTCGGCGTCCAGGAACTCCCACGTCGGCGAGAGAAGGACCGGGGAGCGGGGTACTCGAGCCTTGGCGTGTTGCCGCCCTCGATGTACTCGAGGACGGCCTGTAGCGTGCGGCCGGGCACGCCCCACCATCGGCGCCGCCCCTCAGAGTTGAGCCTTCCGGAGGGCACGACACCGTTCGTGGACTCGAGTTGTTCGGCATGGCGGCGGCGGAAGTAAGGCTCCCAGAGCGGGATGTCGGGGACGTACTGCGGCCCTTCCCTCGCTACCCGCGGCAGGGAGGCGTGGATACGCGCGATCTCCGCACGCAGCGCCGCTCCAGTGGGTGGGGGTGGTACAGGGACGCCGCCGGCGCTGATTCTCCACGCCCCGGGCCGCGCCGCTCCGGTGGGTGGGGGGTGGTACAGGGACACCGCCGGCGCTGATTCTCCACACCCCGGGCACCCGCATGTTCGGTGGGGCCGGGTACTTGGCCTCGAAGAGGAGCCGAGCTTCGTCCTCGTGAAGGTGGTGGCGGCCGAAGCCGTTCGCCGTCGCGCCGTCGCCGGGGAAGCGCTCGGCCATGCTTGAACTGGGGACGGCGAGAGGAGAGGGAGAAGGGGGAGAAATAGCGCGTCGGCGGTCTAGGCGCTGTGCGTGCCTCCGGCGCGCTGGGGTCGCCTTATAAAGGCGGAGGCGCCGCGTACGCGTGGCCGCCGCATGTACGCATGGCGGGCGAGAGGACGCGCGTCGCTCGGTCTTCACTGCGCCGCCCGTGAGGCATCAATGGAGGCTGACCGACGCGGCAGCGCATGGCAGCTTTGGCATTGATTCGCTGCGGGAAACGAGGCGATGAGGACGACGAAGCGGCGAGAAGAGAGGCGAGTGGCTGACGCGGCTGTCCCGCGGCTCTTTCACGCCAAAAACGATTCGCCCGACGCCCCCGAGCGCCCCCCAGCGCGCCGGGTTCGGGTTGGGTCCGCCGGTGCCAATTTCGGTCCGAGCTGGCGAAAAATGGGCCCTTGAAAACGCGACTGGGCCGGTTTTTTGGCGCCGGCGGCCGAAAATTCGCCTGATGGGCCTCTTTAGGGGCGCGGGTGGAGATGCTCTAACACCCTCATTGCCTCTCAACAACTACTGGCCTTCAGGGATGCTGAGAGGAATGGACAGTGTAGGAAACGCTTGATGCTGCAATCTGTTGTGGTACCCTCATATGCTTTTTTTTGTGTGCAGAAAATCCGAAGACCATAAATTAAATAAAAATAGCCTTTACAAAAACTTTCATGTAATAATAAGAAATCATCCGCATGTCCAGGAAGAAATAAATGGTGACTTTCTTCTGCATCCGGCAACGGTGCGCCGTGAGCATAGCTCGTTGCCTCCTCTGGGCCTACGTCTTACCGGAGCGATCTTGGATATCCAAGAGCTTGTAGGAGCAACATCTAGAAACTTGTGGATGTAACAGAAGAAAAACGACGACGACGGTATGTAAAGATCGTTGTTTTGGAGAAGCTATCACCCAGGAGGGCCAGACGATAATCTAAACTCTGGCAAAATGGAGGAGGGATACAAAAAAAATCCAAAGTTCCCTAAGGAGGCATATTTGGCTCAGCTTCATCGTATGAAGGCATAGTTGGGGAACAAAAACACATCGCAGCGCCGTCCTCCCCAGGGCACCGCAGTCGTGCGCAAATGCTAATCACACTATACCTAATGCCTGGTGATTGCCATTGTCCTCTTACTCCTCGACAACCATCCATGGAAGCACATCGACATGTGGAAAGCAAAGAAAATATATTCCCAACGCCCCTGCTTGCCCCAATTTCACCAACAACGAACCGGGCACACAAATCCAGAAAAATAGATTGTGCCACGTTTAATTATAATCAGTTAGAAGAATAAAGAAGAATTACTGCATTTAATAAATGTTTTTCTCTCTTTTTGGTTCGAATCATTGCTATTTGACTCAGACATTTTCTTAAAAGGTCCTAAGGTGGCTCGAGAGCTGAAGAAGCCATCACCTCCTGGTCACCATTAGCTAGCAAGACCTAAAAACGTGAACTCTCATTTGCATGCATGGAGATCGGCCGGGCACGCAGGTTGTGGTTTATATGAACGATGTTAGGTCGTTCTAACAAATTTAAAAAAAGTCCAATGAATATTACAAGATACATCATGAAATATAATTTATATGTATTTTTCCCTAGTAATGTAGAGTTGATTTTTGTATAATCAATTTGGTCATATTTTATCAGATTTGACATGAGACAAAATATATATACACTGGTCAGTGTATTGACGCCAAATAGAAAGCATAGTATTATTGTATAGTAATGGTCAGGTGCGAAAACAATAAAGGCACCAAAAACAGCATGTTCGGAAGCTACCGTCGAACAGCATAGTTAGTTGATGAGCAGAAGATGATAGGAACATTATGGTTGAAAGATCTAAGCTCTAATTTGACACGCAACTCTTCCAGCAGCCGGCGGCTCTTGTAAGCTCTAATTTGACACGTAACTCTTCCGCTAGTTACCTTGAACGTGACTGTATATGAGACGACGGCCTGGCTGCTTACCCCGCACGAGGAATGTGTTTCTCGTTCAGAATCAATTAATCATACGTGCAATGGAAACTAATTGGTAGAGTTCAGGATTAACAGCAAACTACAATGTCAACACCACTATAGAGGTCTTACTGTTGACAGATACATTGCACATACTTTTTAACGAGATTTAGTCTGTTAAGGAAAGCGTACGACCAGCTTCTTTTAGTTAGTTTGTTAAGTAAGCAAAAAGTCTCACCTTCCACTCTTCTCATTGGGAATTGCGCACGGACACGTTGGCGTGATACCTTCTAACAGGCTTAAGATTTGTGAACGAGCCATGTAGTCTTATTGTCGGACGATTGTTCTTGGAACCTTTTTTCTTATGAAACATTTACTCCTTCCGATCCAAAATAATTGACGTTCTTTTAGTACAAAATTAAAGAACGTCAATTAATTTGGATCGGAGGGAGTACAACATTTGCTACAGTATTTCCCCCCCAAAGATGGTTGTTTGCATCGACTATTGGAGATGACTGACCTCCTTTCAGAAAAAAAATGTACGTCGGCACAATATCTTTGTGTCGTGTCACATTGGATTTGTGCTTTCAACAAGAGGAGGGAAATTACGCCTTGCTTGTGAGGAACTTGTGATAAAAAGGGATATTAGGCACAAGACTCAACAACTAATCATTACAACACCGCATTAGCTCTTTGAAGTGATGTACATTATCTGATGGTTTTTAGTGTGATAAAGAAAAAAAGTGGTGCCCTTCCCTAATCAACAGCAATTCCAGCACATGTATGTGTTTCATACCTGAATTGGCTCTAAACAACTTCATCCCGGCACTGAGCGTAGCTCTGAGTTATGTTTCAAGTTCTAAACTTGGCACATGTGCTTAGCTTTTTCGAATTTACTCCAGGCATTCTAGCGATGTTCATTCCATGCGAGACGACATTTCCGTCGACTACGAGGCACCTGTGATGAATTGGTCAATCTCAACATCTGCACTTAGTCTCGTGGATGTGCTCGTAGGGATATGATGCTCATTCACGTGTTCATAGAAAGGGGTGTACGGGGTTGTTTCTGAGCGGCTGTGTTGGTACTAGAAAATTAAGGACGAGCGACGACCTCATGTCTCTAAAGCAACTTTTGGGATCGAGGGTATGTACAAATGTGCCTTTAACAAGAAGCTAACCTTGCTGACTACCTATTATAAATTACAAAAGTCTTTATCTTAGTACTAGGACAATAAAGTGTGCATGCCATTTAATTAACCAATAAGGCATGACATATTAGAACTCCTGTTGACAACACAAATCCTATATACCTAAGAGAGCGATTCCAACTAATAACTTATTTATCTCAACATGCAATCATGCCACGTCATCATACAATTATGAATGGGACAAAACAACTTCAACATGCAACCATGCATGGAAGAAGGTCCACCACCGCATGCAACCATGCATGGGAAAATATTTTTCATCCTATTATTCTACTTATATTCAATAAATATCTAGAACTACACATAATCAACTATAATAAGTCATATGTATTTTAAATATTGGTGTATGCATTATTGATCTAAATATTTATATTTCACACAATCAATCACATTGAAATATATTGCAATTGATTTCGGTAGTGACGCGCAAGGTATCATCGACTAGTATACATACAGTGGGGTCTCTTCTTGGTGGTCGACGGTCGTTGACAACACAAATCCTATAAGTAACCCCATTTAAATCCCATTTAAATGCAGATGCAAGAAATCTACATCATTAAACGCGTGCAACCAATCCACTTTTTACTTTCTACATTCCATGACATGCAACCCCTCCACATCATCAAGCCCACATGCAATCATTCCACTTCCCACTTCCAATTTTTAAAACATTCAAGATATACATATCATTAACCACATGCAATCCCTCCACATAATTGTTTTTTCAATAATACATTACTAAACTTGAATGTCACAAGAGAAATATGACATGCATCAACTGTCTATTTACTTATAGGTTTTCTACCTTCCCATGGTAACAATAATTTCATTGCTATAAATCATTGAGCGCGCATGCAATCATTTCACTTTTTATTTTCCAATTTTCACAATACATGCAAGCGATACACATCATTAAGAACATGCAAGCCCTCCACACATTTTTTTTCAGCAACAAATAATTGAACTTGAATGTCACAAGGCAATATAGCATGCATGCGGCTTCCATTTACCTATAGGTTTTCCACCGTCGTATATTGTGAGAATGTGGTGCAGTAATATTATCATACATTCTAGTTTTATTTGTGATAATTTCATTGCTATGTATTTCTTTAGCAATGCTCGGGTCGTTATCTAGTAGTATATAGATAGCGAGATCTCTTCTTGGTGGCCGGCGGCTACTTGTTGACAAATAGTACATACATAGTATACGGCTAGTGAAATCTCATCTTTGGGGTCAACCATGTGCAACGTCAAAGTGTCGAACTGACTAGGAAAGTCATCCAAGGCGGCAGTACACACATAGTTTTGGGATCCACCTCTCCATTATCCTCTCAACCATCCATGGCCCCAACAAAAATAAGCGGGTGTATACTGTCAGCTCTAAGTTGCAACGATCGAAATATATGTGACATAATATGAGTAGCATGTCCATTGCCAACAAATTTTTACTCCCTGCTCTCCGCTGTGTGGAAGACTTGTTCACTAGCGTGTCGACAGACTTAGAGCTTAGCAGTGGTCAAAGAGATTAGGGATGGATGTCATACGTGGTGGAAAATAAAAAGGGCGGTGAGGAAGGGTCGATCCATAGATAGGTGGTCATCGTGGGTGAGACGGTGGTTGTGAGGCTTATTGGTTATTTAGTTTTTAAAATTTAAACAAAGTCAAAATTTGGCATGGTTTCATTATATGATCTCTAGATGATGTAGTCAAAATTTGAGAAGGTTTAGAAAAGGTTCTGGCATGCAGTACTTAGAAACCAGACCATCGTCAAGGAAGAATCTTGGTTTTGAGATGGAACGAGTCAGGTTTGAAGGTGAAGCGACCGCTGCTTTCGTCGATTAACCTTAATTTTTTATGCACTTAAAATGTACCATTACATGTTCGATGTCAAAGTTTGGTATTTTGCAAAATTTAAAAACTAGTAAGATCCATGTTTGGGGTCGAGTCTCTTCACATCATGATGTTAGGAGTTGCACTTTCTGTTCTTGTATAAGGCCTGAACATAGGCTCAAGAACACATTTTAATTCTGCGAGTTAAATATAACATTTTTTAATAAAACATCCCTAGTTTCTCCCACATTGAACATGTTACATTGTGTTACTAATACCAAATTTTGGCACTTGTTTTGAACCATTTTCTCATTTTAAGTCATGAATTACATTTCTAGCTATTTACCAAATAATATCCAATTTCCAACTACATGTATACAAAAACTGAGCTGTAAATTCAAATAATATCCATATTTAGATACTTCTATCTCCCTCCAAAAAAGAACTCATAACTAAAAAGTTTTCTATTGAAAATCCAAATGATTACATGCATTTTATTTCTTTTTAATTGTTTGCCGATTATCTTATGAAAAACACTCTAGCCTACTGCCGATTGTTTTTGTTTGCCGAGTATAACACTCAACAATGCACCTGTTTGCCTAGTTTCATTTTCTACTGAGTATTTTGTCTGGGACACTCGGCAAATGCCTTGTTTGCCGAGTGTTCAATAAAATTCACTCGGCAAACGATGCGACACTTGGCAAACAAGGTTTTTCCAGTAGTGATTGGCCCCAAACCTGCTACCCTGCATGTTGTTGTTTTCACCATTGGTCTCTTTTTCCACATCGCGTGTTCCCTGATTTTGTTAAATGCTTAACATGTGTTGACTAGTATTGCTCCAATAGTCTATATAAGCGAAGTTGTGTCCTGTGGCATTGCATACTAGTTGTAGAGCAGCAAGTTGTTGATCGAAGCTCCATCTCTGGTATCTCCAATTGATTAAAGGTAACTTTGTTTCACAGTTCATCATCCATGATCTCCAATGTTTTCTGAGTTGTTCCATGCATCAGCTGTAGAAGAGAAAATCCATGAACTTGCAACCTAGTACGTGATTGTGGCGTTATTAGTTAACAAAGACATAGCTTTTTTGTTTATAGCGCAAAAGGGTTTTGCCTCATTTTATATCGGCAAAGAAGGGACCCAGGGGTATTGAGTCGTACACTTAAATTGGAACATTCCAGATTCTTCTGTTTGCTAGTGCAAGCGCTAGTATGGGAAGCACAGGGGCAGCTAGAGAGATGCCGGTGCAGGAGCTTGCTGGAGCCCTTGGCACACCCGACGTGCCAGCACCATACGTCGTGCGCACGCACAAGGACCAACAGCTCGCCGCCACGGTTGTAGCGCCGGTCCCTGTCATCGACCACAGCCGCCTTCTACAGAAGGACGACAGCGCCGACGAAGCTGGGAAGCTCCGGTCAGCGATCGAGTCCTGGGGCCTCTTCATGGTAAGTAATATTCCAATGAGTTGGTAGTGCACCACCATTTCGGAACAATCAAAGCATGCATGTCTATGTCGCTTCATATGTATGTTCCTGCAGGTCAGTAACCACGGCGTAGACGCCGCCGTGATAGAGAGCATGAGAGCTGCGTCGAGGGAGTTTTTCCGGCAGCCGCTCGAAGAGAAGCAAAGATACAGTAACCTGGACTGCTGTGACGAGCAGTTCCAGTCCGAGGGGTACGGGAACGACCGGGTGAGCTCGCCAGACCAGACCCGGGACTGGACCGACCGCCTCTACCTCAAGGTGGAGCCCGAGGACGAGAGGCGCATCGCCCTCTGGCCAGCGCATCCCGAAAACTTCAGGTGACCGATCTTGTAGAGTGATGTCAACTTACACGAATTCCTGTTCGAAGGAGCCTTTGTTGAAGGATCATTAAAACATGTATTGTTGTGTTTGCAGGGATGCTCTGGACGAGTTCACCAAGAAATGTGGGAAATTGAAGGACGAACTGCTCCGGGCAATGGCGAAGTTATTGGAGCTTGACGATGAGGACTACTTCGTGGACCAGCTTGGGGAGAAGGCTCTTTCTAACGCTCGATGCAGCTACTACCCAGAGTGTCCAAGGCCAGAGCTCGTGTTCGGCCTCAAGCCCCACTCCGATGGAACCGTTGTTACTGTCCTTATGGTCGACGACAGCGTCGGTGGCCTGCAAGTTCTGAAAGATGGAGTTTGGTGGAACGTACCAATCATACCTCAGACACTGCTGATCCTTATAGGAGATCAAATAGAGGTACGCTTATAGAAATACTATTTCTAGCTTGAAATAGTATATATTGTTAGTGATATTTATTTATTTGAACTTTATGGATGTAAATATTTTTCAGTATCTCATTGGTCATAATTATAATGTTCAGTACATTTAATGATGATATATATTTACGCCATGTATAAATTACATCTTAGCCTGATCGTAGCATATCAAATATTAAAGTCTGTTCTAGTGTATCCAAAATATAACAGTCAAAAGTTACATGTCCGAGATCTGAAAATATCAAATCGTCAACATTGTGTGCTTTTGCCAGAAGATTCTAAGCTCTTGGGCTGATGTAGTTACAAATTTGTGACACAGATAATGAGCAATGGGATATTTAAGAGCCCTGTGCATAGGGTCATCACAAATGCAAAGAAAGAGAGGCTATCAGTGGCTCTAGACTACTCTGTTGATCCCGAGAGAGAAATCGAGCCATCACCTCAATTGGTCAATGAGAAGAGACCAGCGTTGTACAGAAAAGTGAGGGTCAAGGACTACATTGCCACTTATTACAATCATTTTTTTCAAGGGGAAATGGTGATTGATACGATTAAGATATAACTAAGTATGGCATGATGGGTTTCTTGAAAAAGAATGCGGCCAAGAAAAATGATGTATCATGTATCTTTGTATGTCAAGTGTGTTTACTCTCTTTGTTCAACAACACATGTTGTTTCAGGTTTTTGTATGGTCTACATGCTAATAAACTATGAATGTTGTGATATTGTTCATGGATTTATAATAAATTATTGGATGATAATTTTTTTAATACCCCAATTTCCACTTTGTTTTTCATTGGTTTTATTTTTGTTGTTCTTAATTTTGGTGGTATTTTAGTTTGGATTATTTTTGGGTTCATCAAAATTTGGTAATATGCTGTTGTTCAGCAACGCACATCCCATCTCTAACCCACACTACTAAGAAAAACCTTATACATAGAACTTTAGCAGTAGCGCGGGTTAAAAAAGGGTGGTAGTGCTAGATAGCAGTAGCGCGTGAGGGAAAAGGGCACTGCAGATAAAAATATAGCAGTAGCGCATGTAGATGCAAAAGCGCTACTACTATTCCCATTACTAATTCGATAGGCTACACATAGTAGTAGCGGGCTTGCAAAAACCGCGCCACCGCTAGGATCTACGTAGTAGTGCATTTTCTATGAAAAATGCTACAACTAATAGAAATAAAATAAAATAAAATAAAAAACAAATAGAAAAGTAAATAAAAATGAAAGAAATAGAAAAGGTGAAAGGGAAAAATAAAATGTAAAGCAAAATAAATGACAAAGCGAAAAAAAGGAGAAAGACGTAGCTGTAGTGTCTGTTCATAAGAGACGATATAGCTAATATAGCAGCAGCCAATCATACCTCAGACACTGCTGATCCTTATAGGAGATCAAATAGAGGTACTCTTATAGAAATACTATTTCTAGCTTGAAATAGTATATATTGTTAGTGATATTTATTTATTTGAACTTTATGGATGTAAATATTTTTCAGTATCTCATTGGTCATAATTATAATGTTCAGTACATTTAATGATGATATATATTTACGCCATGTATAAATTACATCTTAGCCTGATCGTAGCATATCAAATATTAAAGTCTATTCTAGTGTATCCAAAATATAACAGTCAAAAGTTACATGTCCGAGATCTGAAAATATCAAATCGTCAACATTGTGTGCTTTTGCCAGAAGCTTCTAAGCTCTTGGGCTGATGTAGTTACAAATTTGTGACACAGATAATGAGCAATGGGATATTTAAGAGCCCTGTGCATAGGGTCATCACAAATGCAAAGAAAGAGAGGCTATCAGTGGCTCTAGACTACTCTGTTGATCCCGAGAGAGAAATCGAGCCATCACCTCAATTGGTCAATGAGAAGAGACCAGCGTTGTACAGAAAAGTGAGGGTCAAGGACTACATTGCCACTTATTACAATCATTTTTTTCAAGGGGAAATGGTGATTGATACGATTAAGATATAACTAAGTATGGCATGATGGGTTTCTTGAAAAAGAATGCGGCCAAGAAAAATGATGTATCATGTATCTTTGTATGTCAAGTGTGTTTACTCTCTTTGTTCAACAACACATGTTGTTTCAGGTTTTTGTATGGTCTACATGCTAATAAACTATGAATGTTGTGATATTCTTCATGGATTTATAATAAATTATTGGATGATAATTTTTTTAATACCCCAATTTCCACTTTGTTTTTCATTGATTTTATTTTTTTTGTTCTTAATTTTGGTGGTATTTTAGTTTGGATTATTTTTGGGTTCATCAAAATTTGGTAATATGCTGTTGTTCAGCAACGCACATCCCATCTCTAACCCACACTACTAAGAAAAACCTTATACATAGAACTTTAGCAGTAGCGCGGGTTATAAAAGGGCGATAGTGCTAGATAGCAGTAGCGCGTGAGGGAAAAGGGCACTGCAGATAAAAATATAGCAGTAGCGCATGTAGATGCAAAAGTGCTACTACTATTCCCATTACTAAGTCGATAGGCTACACATAGTAGTAGCGGGCTTGCAAAAACCGCGCTACCGCTAGGATCTACGTAGTAGTGCATTTTCTATGAAAAACACTACTACTAATAGAAATAAAATAAAATAAAATAAAAAACAAATAGAAAAGTAAATAAAAATGAAAGAAATAGAAAAGGTGAAAGGGAAAAATAAAATGTAAAGAAAAATAAATGACAAAGCGAAAAAAAGGAGAAAGACGTAGCAGTAGTGTCTGTTCATAAGAGACGATATTGCTAATATAGCAGCAGCCCGTTTCCTAGACCCCCGCTATAGAAACAGAAAAGGAAATAAGAAAATAAAAGGAAATTACGTAGCTATGGCAGTAGCGCGTTTTGTAAAAACCGCTATAGCTATGGTAGCTATAGTGTGTTTTGCAAGACGCGCTACCGCTAAGTTTGACTTAACCCAAAAACGGTTTCTCCCCGGCCACCACTTCTCCCCCAAATCCTTCTCCTCACTTCGCCGCCGTCTCCTGCCGACATCGACGCCCCCGGAGCCATCAGACCCGCGCAACATCGACGCCACCGGAGCCGCCCCCAACGCCACCGGAGCCGCGTGGCCTCATCAACGCAACCGGAGCCGCAGTCGACACCACCGGATCCTCCCTCGCCACAACTGCCTCCCTCGCCGTCACTGGAGATGCTGCCGTCACCGAAGCCATCCTCTGTAAGCCCCTACCCCTCCTCTCTCTCTCATGCATAGCACAAACACTGGACAGAGAACTAGCTAGCTAGGTCAACTAGTTTAATTAGGTTAATTATCTAGGTTAGTGCAAAAATTTAGTTAGGGCTTTGACAGAGAACTAGTTAGGTTAACTAGTTTAATTAGGTTAATTATCTAGGTTAGTGCAAAAGTTTAGTTAGGGCTTTGACAGAGAACTAGTTAGGTTAACTAGTTTAATTAGGTTAATTATCTAGGTTAGTGCCAAAATTTCTTTAGGGCTTTGACAGCGAACTGGCTAGGTTAACTAGTTTAATTAGGTTAATTATCTAGGTAAACTAGGTTAACTAAGTAGGTTAATTAGGTTCGTTAGGTTAACAAGCTAGGTTAAGTAGGTTGGCTAAGTTAGAGCAAAAATTTATTTTAGAGCATTAGGTCAGAAGGGTTAGAGAAATGGATTGCAATTTAATTGGGGTCTGTCCTAGGCAGAGAAGGGTTAGAGAAAATAATGTGTGTGTGTGTGAGAGAGCAGAATAGCTAGATCAACATAATTTGAGTTCTGTCCTAGGTAGAGAAGTGTTTAGTGAGGTCATTTTGCAAAGGTTTTTGATTTTTGAAAAGACCACTATTTTTCAAGGAAAAGAATTTAGACAAGTTTTTTTTAAAAGATGACCCCTTCCTAGACTTCGGTAATCTCCTTATGGTATAGTAATTTGTCTTAGAATAAGAAACCTATCTCTTCCCCCTAATGGCTTTTCACTACCCCTTGCGGGAATGCGTATCGTTGGTGCATCGGACTCAAAATCCAAACTGAGAGAGTGGTTCGAATCCACCTCAGAACGAACAATGAAGAAGGCGCCGAGTGGGTGCAAGCTCGAGGAAGTCATTCGCCAGTTTGAAACGAAGGGAATACGAGCCAAGCTCTGGCTATTCGAATGAAACCGCTTCAGATTTCTTTAGATGAAAACCCCACGAGTTGAGACACAGAAGTTCTAACTAATCAAGTAGGAGTTTACCCATGACGGCGAAAGCACTCTGCTGGGCCGACACTGACACTGAGATACCAAAGCTAAATCTTCTAGGATGTTAATTGGTAAAAGGATTGGAGTTGGTTTAATATATTTCTCTAAATAGCTCAATCCTTTTTTGCGTTGTGGTACCTCTTATTTGCCTTGTGAAAACAAGGCTTCAATAGGTACGGTCTCAAAGGGGCCTCCCTCATCAGGTGGCAACCACCTTCGGTTTTAGACTCTGGCACTTCCCCTCTAAGAGCTCCTTCTTGAAGAACCGATTCTGTAACAACCCCAAAGGGTTGCCGCAAAACCGGCAAACCCAGAGCGGTCTCTGAAAGTGAATAGGACGAGACATCAAACCGTCTCCCGGGTCCAAAGTTTCCATTTCCAAGCCTGATAGTATTCAACTGAAAAATCTAGGGTGACAAGGAGGGTTCTGAATTGTTTTCCCAGTGCAAAGGGAGTCTTTGAGAAGGTTCCTTTTTCTGAAGAGAGAGAAGATCAGTAGAGCAGTATGGCAGCTTTTCGGGGGTCAACTTTGGGATTTACCCTAACTATTGTACCAACCTCTATTTTTCATTAACATGATTCTTCTTTTTTGTGGGCCATTTATGGCATGCAGGAAGAGCCCGAGCTGCTGCAGAAGGTTTTGAAAAGGGAATCGATCATGATTTGGAACCTGCACTCGCTTTGTATCTCCAACACACAAGGAAGGATGCAGCGGGAATAAAGCTGGCCTTGGGGAAGACACGGTCGGTACATAAGAAACAAAGGCGGCTAAAAACAACTTTGAATTGGAGCCCTACTACGCCGGGCTTAGCGCAGCCCAGTTCCTAGCCAGTGTGGGGTTCCGCCATGGATATATGCGGAAGCAATACGAAAGGTCATTTCGCCAATCTGGGGAATAATAGTGAAAGCAATCGATCGGAGAGGCGGTGAATCGGGTTGAAAGTGAAAGTCACCAAGCTAGTCCCACTTAAATTCGAAAAGAAGACCTCTATTGTGACAGAAGATTCCTAAACCTAGAACTTCAAAAGTCACTATGAATTCCTGAGCAATTCTAAACCAACATATGCTCCGTATAGACAGAGAAAACGCCTTTCGTTTCCCTTCCTTTAGCGGCCCTAGCCGCCTTCCTTAACAAGCCCTTGAGCCTCCTTTGCGCCACCTTCCTCATAGAAGCCGCTAGGTTGACCTTCCCGGTAGAAGGTTCTCAGTAATCAGCAGTGGGAATAAGCCCTTCCGGTCTTTTTTGCAATTTTGAATTGTCAAGACAAGAGCTTTATGTAAGAGTAGAAGCCCCAAAAGGTGAATTAGGGATTTATCTATTGAAGTCAACCGCTTAGACTGGAGATGGCACTTGAAAACTTGTACATAAATCTATCAACTTGGCTTAGAAGTGGATAGACCACAAGAATCATGAATGAATCGAGGCTTCAATTATACAAGCGGAAAGTGGCTTCCGGTAGCTATCCCATGCAGTTCTTGCGCTATCCTGGCTCTTGCATTTCCAGTGGTTGCTCCGAGTCCGACTGGGACGGTATGGGGGACCCAGGCCCTTCAATGCCTCCCTCCGGATCTGGACGGACCCCCTGTGGAGATGGCTAGAACAATCCTCGATGAGGCACTGTGCATGGTATCTTGCTTGGCTACCCTGGACACTCGTCTCTTAGCATCCGACCTGACCAAGAGAGAAGACATGGCGCCTCATGGCTCGCTCAGTTCGCTCGCGGAGCTCTTAGATCAGTAGTAAGCAGCATCCCCTCTGAGTTGTGAGTAAGCGGCGTCCCAGGCAATGGTTCATTCAATGAGAAAGAAAGCACTATGGATGGGACGAAATCCGGCAGCCAGTTGCTGGCTGTGAATAACCAGCCCAGCAGCAGATAATAGTGGAGCTCGAAAATTGATGTGTATTCGAGTAATAGGAGCCGGAACCCATTCCTACGCAGTCATCAAATTGGCTGGCTTTGGACCCTCCATCGCAACAATGAACTCAGCGTCCCACTTAACTTACTATTGGTACTTTTGAATCTTGTCCCATCCCACTGGCTTGAATGTTGTCTCTCTTCTTCTTTTCTCGCGGGCATCCCTCTTCTTTGTTTGCATAAGGCCGACCACCCCCCTGGTGGGTACTTTATAGCTCACAACATGATATAGGCGCCTTGGGAAATACCACCAGTAGAGTCTGCAGAAGGTGTCGTTCAGGAGAGATGCTGGGCTCTAGATATGCGAGTGAGATACCCTGGAGCCATCCGCAAGTCATACCCCGCCCAACCCAGAAGTGCCCTCCATTTCGTTGTTGAAAAAGCAAATAAAGAATGTTCTGAGATCCTGTGAAAATCGGAATGATTGTTGATTTTGACCCTTCATCGTCATACCCAAATTCGGTCATGGGCCGGCTTTGAGCGAAGAAAGTGTTAGTTTGAATTACATGGAGTTGGAGGAAGAGGATGGGTCCCGTGGGAACTCTTTTCTTCTATTATAAGTTTTGATTGCACGAGAAGCAGGAAGAAAATGAAGAAATGGGCGGTAGATGATAATGAGAAAGGGCGCCCCGGGGCATTTCCTTTGGGGGAGTGATCGACCAGCTTCCAGTATGACCGAAGAATTTCTATATGCATTCAGAATAACCACACAATAAGGACGTATGGAGTTAGTTCGGTGGGTTGGTTGGGGAGTAGGGCCGGGAGGAGAAGTGGAGAAATCCCGTTCTGGCTGGCAGTGGGTATAGGACTGAAAATCCTTTTCGGGGTTTGGTGGCCCGAAATTGACTTGGCTTTGCCAAAAGGCCTCATCTCCAAAGCCCGGCTCACGAGGCGTCCCTCTCGCTATAGGGAGGAGCCCCCTCGCCTCTTCTCGTTGCATTCACTTACAACAAGAAACAACCACCAGCATTTGGTGCAACACTTGCATTTTGGTGCATTCTTCTTCCTTTCCTTGGTCTTTCGTTCCGTCATATTCCAAATAAATTATCTAATTACAACGTATTACCGCTAATGCACCTTTTTTTGCCAAACAAGATGTCGAAATAAGAACATGCATGCCCATACTGATAAACTATTCATCCCAAAAGGATTATATCCATTTTGGTCACATAGATCTTCTATTTTGCCGGAATTCGTTGATTTCTCCGTACTCATTTACAATGGAAAAACTCCTGTTTGTTGTAAGAAATAAGGGGGTCGATTTAGGCTCCTTCCCTTCCACTGCACAATGGGAGACCCTATCTACTTTCGATTCCCTTCTTATTGGATTCTAGCGATTCACATGGCATCATCAAATGATACAAGTCTTGGATAAGAATCTACAACACACTAGAACTCCCTTGACCAAAAAAAACTTCATCCCGATCAAGGGCCATTACCCGGCACACTGCCAGCCTTTTTTTCTAGTATTTACTAGAAAATTTGATCCTCTCTTTTTTCTATAGTGGAGCCAAACAAATTTGTCCATCTGTAATGTAGATCACATTGGTGGGGATATAGGCCGATACGTCTCCAGCTTCTGTTTCAATCACGGGTAACGCAGTCGAACTACATGTGATCTCACTCTGGTTAGAATGAATCCCGACAAACAACATAAGATGGCTGTCAAGCTCCTCCTTCATTGCGTCTTTCTTTCCACCGGGGATCCAGGAAGACACGGGTTCAATTCCCGTAAGGGATAGGTACTTATTCCCGGCGGGCGGTATCAAACTCAAATAAGATCTTTTTAGGATCAATTCGTTAGGCATCCCTCTTCTTTGTTTGCATAAGGATGGATGGCGACAATATCTCATTCTTAGAGCGGTCGAGGTTGCCGGAGGAACGGCCTTGCCTTCTCGGACAAGAGGGATTTCTTTTACGAGCGCTAGATGTACGAGCTAGATATCTGGGAGATTGGATGCAGTTACTAATTCATGATCTGCATGTAGAGAATGAAAACTTCATTCTCGATTCTACGAGAATTTTTATGAAAGCGCTCATTTGCTTCTATTCAATGGAAGTTTCATTTTCCCATAATGCATCCTAATTTTTGGCCACTCTTGTATTTGTAAGGATGCATAGTAGCCTTCAAAGAGCACTCTTTGGCCTTGGCCCCTTTCTCATAAACATCTCGACTTCGCTCGGAGGGTACTTCTGGGTTGGGCAGGGTGCGGCTTGCGGATGGCTCCGACCGAAACCCATATTTTCCATCGGCGTCTTGACGTTCCACTTTGTTTTATCATGGATCCCACCGGATCCTATGTTCCACTTCCAGACACCTCCTTGCGGAGCTTTCCGCCTCAAGGAGATCTCGGTTGTGGGAAACACATTTCGAAAGAAAATGGACCATAATGAAACAGAACACACTCACTGCGCCCAACCCAGCCCGAGTAACAACACCATCAACATGAATTTTGGCCGGTATACTAGCTTCCTATAAGAGAACTAATAGGAACTTTGTCTGGCCAGGAATGGATGCCTCTCTTGAGGACAGACTGTGACGGTAAAGCAACAACATCAACTCGTAATGGCCCTCCTGCCTGAAAAAGCGAACCTGCTGATAAAGAATTTTATACCGAGGTAGGCCCCCGTCAATTCCTTTGAGTTTCGGTCTTGTGACCGTACTCCCCAGGCGGAGTGTTTCACTCGTTAGCTGGGCCCCTGATCCGCGTAGACCAAGGGCGAACACTCGTCGTTTATGACATGGACTACTAGGGTATCTAATCATGTTCGCTCCCCATGCTTTCGCACCGCAACGTCGGTAGGGACCCAGAGAGCTGCCTTCTCTTTTGGTGTTCCTTTGTAGATCTACGAATTTCACCCCTATAAACGAAATTCCACTCTCCTCTGTCTCACTCAAGCGAATTGGTTTCGAGAGCATTCCGCCACTTTTTGGCGACTTTCACTTTCAACTCGATTCACCGCCTACGTGCCCTTTACGCCCAGTCATTCCGAGGAACACTTGACCCCCGTCTCACTACTAGGAAAACCCTTACCAGTAGTGCTGGTTTTTTGGCTATTAGTAGCGCGGGCAGGCGCGCTACTGCTATGGCGCTACAACTATTTTTTAGCAGTAGCGTGTGTTTCAACCAGCGCTACTGCTACCTATGTCTAGTAGTCGCGCGCCTCTGCCCATCGCTACTGCTAATAGTAGTAGCGTGGCTATACGACCAACGCTACTGGTAAAGCAGCACTGCTACTACTCCAAAACCCCATGCTACTGCTAGTATTTTATTTTTTTTATTTTTCTATATTCGTATTTTGACAGGTTTTATACAATTACAACATACACATACACTGAAACTATATGAAAAATGGATGTCTCATCATCATCATCGAAGTGGCACAACATAGTCTCATCATAGCATCATTATTGAACACAAATGATGTCGATCTCATCATCATCTCGAAATAGCGATACAAGTTAATGATCATATGCTCTTACATTGTCATCGTAGACACATGTTTCATCATCTACCTAAACTATGACATACGAGATAAGAGCGATCACGATGATCAAAAGCGATATCATGTAGTAGTTTTTGAAGCGGCGCTGGTTCTGAGTCCCCTGTTGTGCCATGAATCTCAAGTAACTAGCTTCGGCTTCCGCTCTGCTATCAAACCCTTTCTGGCTTCCGCCGGAGAAGCCAGAGACCTGGGTCTGACACTCTGGCCACTCATCATACACACCAGGAACATGCCCTACATACACGGCATACCACTTCCTCGCCATCGTTGATCTATATACCTATCAGAGACATTCGACAACATACATCTAATAGTTTCGTCGTACTGAGATATTCGAAGTTTCATCGTACAAAGAAAGTAACAAGTAACTAAACAGACACATTGTTTTTAAGTAGTGCACTCTTGCCATCTGTCCATATCCGGGAGGACGGACCCAAGCTTAGTGAAAGGCGTCATGTCCTAACTTTGTAGGGCAATGCGGGTTCGGACGTCAGCTCGCGATATTTGGTCACCGTAGAACATCCCATTCTCTACGAGGACATCTTTCATGATGATGGATGCAATTTCCTGCTGGATCCGGTAGAAATCATTTTGAAGTCGATTATCCGGCACGGCTCCAAAGGCTTCGGCCCATCTCTGGATATGGGTATCGGATGAAGATTTCATGCAAAGTGATTGCACATCCTTTCTGTACTCCATCATTAGATAGATGACGTAGAATCCATCATTCTCACTTCTTGCCGGTTGCTGAATGCAACAGAAGTCAGTCTTGTGGTTAAAATAGACCTCGGCCTTATTTGTTTTTTTGCTTTGGATGTAGCCACCCGGCATGCTGAAGCCCAGCATAGCTGTCCAGAACATACTTTATGTGTGTGTAATCTTTCTTCTGTATGTTCTTCGACGGGTCCAAATATAGAGCTCGGGAGTAACGAGGGTAAAGAACGATGAGAACAACACGACACCCCCTGCTGCGCAAAATACACGATCAAGTTAGCCTCCATGTGTGCAAAGTAATTATTGAAATGCACGAAAGGATGGATGTGTTATAGTGCTACCCGCGGGTGACTTACCCGGGATGATAAGGTAGGAGAATCGTTTCTTTGTCCTTATTGCTGACCAAGAATTCTTCGATGTACTGACTCGCATATTGACGGTTGGCATCCTTGATTGACAAGAAGCCCTCATGCATGTAGTATGGGTCCGCGACCGCAAGACCGATGACTTGCTCTCTCTTGATGATGTAGTTCATGTGCAGCGCATACAGGCGGACAGACGTAAAATTGAGTGTCCTCACTTGAAACATCTAGAAGATGTAATAAAACCTCAGGAAGAAGAGGTCCGTGGGGCATGTGTGGACGTACATCTTGCAACTGCTCGGCACATGAACCGTGTAAAGTGGGTATCCTAGATCATCTAAGGGGAGGAGGCTTCTCTCTCTCGAAAGCACATGGTCATGGAGTGTCCTGAGATCCCCTGTTATGGCAGCTAGTGCATTCGCCGGTACCATTGGCCCTCCCACGACATGGATTAATGGCGCATGTTTCATCGGTACACTGTCAACCTTGGTCAAAGGCAGCTAGCTGCTAGAACCAACATTGCCAGCTTTATCGGATTTTCTCGCCACCGGTCTCTTCCTCTGCTTCTTCTTAGTGGGCTGAGGTGGTGGTGGGTCTGTCAGACCCTCCCTGAGCACCACCCCTAGTGTTGCCGGGCTCAACATTGGACGACTCTGGCTAAGTAGTTGAGCTTGGGTGGAACCGGCATCTGGAGGCGTGTCCTGCAAGGATTGCATGAACAAAGACTTCTTGCACTTCCGAGGACATTCCGGCTCTGGTACATGCATCTCATATTAATATGGTTGACTCAGTGGTACTTCCATGTCATAGCCGGTATTGATATACCGTAGAGGGTCCTCGGCCTCCTCCATGCCCTCCTTCCTCGTGTCTCTCGATCTCAGCAAGCAGCACAGATGATGGTTGTACTTGTGTAGGAGGGGTTGTGGTCATACCTTCCTGAGGTCGCATTGGTGTGCTCCCGGCCACCTCGACACGAAGAAGATTTTCTGGCCGCAGGATCGGCCAATTTTTGCATTGGCCAAGCTGCGTGGGGGTCTCTTCATCCTCTCCATCGGTTTGTATTGGACGAGGGAAACCCTCGTAGCCCGCTTTCACACTCGCCACGAAGACCCTTAAGGCATTATCAGGCATCTGCCGGCGGTGGAACAATCGATACTTGGGCTTCACTATAGTACCCTTCCCCACATCCACCAACCCACCCTTCATGTGGTAAAGGAGGGTGCACGGAGTGGAGTCGGCCTACAAAGACATATATGTGCGGCGGCAGAGATCCAAAAAGAACGGCAACTCAAGATTAATTAATTAGTTGAGTTGATGAAGGTGCGACGCGTATTTACAGTGAGGGCTTCGAGCTCAGCCAATGTCGACGGCCCGGCATTCAAGCCAGAGATGGAGCTAGGGCTGCTGTGACAGCTGGGTGCAGGAGCAGGTGCTGGAGGTGGTGCCGGTGCGGGTGCGGTGTGTGGGTGCGGTTGCCATACTAGATACTGGTATGGGTCCGGTGTTCATTGAGTTGCTCCCGGAGAAGCTGGGAATGGGAAAATCACTTGGTGGCGCGCTTGGGTTTTGTTGCACCCATGTGACCACAGTTGGGATCAAGCTTGTAAAGGCAGCCGCCATATCATGTCTGCATGCAGCCATTATCTCAGCTTTGGTGTCAACCTTTTCTTTCTCCATCGCCCGCGCCACCTTCACGTCGATATTCACTTGACTGAACTTCTTTCTCTGTCTTTTGGCCTCGGGGTCCTCGCTATAATAGTACTTCCATGTGGCGCCATCCCTAGCGCCGTGCACACGTCCATATTGCAACTGCTGGCCGGGCGGGTGTCCCATCATTATGTTCATGGCACGGTTGAAAGGAGTGTCCCACTTGTACTTCGCCGACGACTGAGTCGACTGAGTCGACGAGTCACTCTCGGCCGCAAGCTTGTGTTGCTCTCTCTGCAAAATGCACCATGAATCATTTACGAATGCGACTAGAATGTAGTAGACTTCATTGATCAGAACCTAATATGTAAGGTGGTAAAAGGATAATTACCAGTATTCTCATGAATTTCCTAGTCGGCCCATCAGTGAAAAAATCTTTTTCTTGGGGTCCCACGAGAATCGGGCCCTGATGAAGTCGTGCTCCTGCTGGTCGGTGAACTCAACCAATGGGTCTAGGATCCCCTGACGTTCATGTTTTGTGTCCTCCTTAGCCCACACGGGCCTCTTTCCCGTGTAACCACGACTTCCAAGGCGGTGGTTCCCCATGTTCTTTGCCTGCAGCTGCTTGCCTCTCTCCGATCTAGCCTTTGCAGCTTCTTCACACTACTAGGGAAAACCTTATACACAGAACTTTAACAGTAGCATGGGTCAAAAAAGCACGCTGCTGCTAAGTAGAAGTAGCACGCCTGCGCAAACCGCGCTACAGATAAAGTTCTAGCAGTAGCGCGCCTTGTTCTAAACACGTTACTACTAAAATTCCCACGGCTTAGCCTATATGATACACATAGTAGTAGCGATCTATATCGAACCGCGCTACCACTACTTTCTTTGTAGCAGCACGTTTTCTTCTAAACTCGCTACTGCTAAAGGATATAAAATTAAATGGAAAGCAAATAGAAAGGTAATTGAAAATGAAAGAAATAGAATAAGGTGAAAAGAGAAAAATAAAATGTGAAGAAAAATAAATGAAAAAGGGAAAAAAGAGAAAGGAGTAGCAGTAGCGTGTATCCCAGAACGCGCTGTAGCTAACATAGAAGTAGCGCGCTTTCTGGAACGCGCTACTGCTACTTCTGACTTAACCACGGGGTTCGTCCTTCCCCACGGCCACTACCCCCAAATCCAACTCCTCCGCTCTCGCCGCCGCCGTCGCCTGTCGGCCGCACACCCTCTACACCGCCCCGACCCCGGATTCAACGCCGCCCCCGCCTCCGACCTCAACACCGCCCCGAACGCCGCCCCTGACCCCGACCTTGATGCCGCCCTCCTCCGCACGCCCGAGCCCCGACCCCGACCTCGATGCTGCCTGACTCTCCCTCGTCGCAGGCACCCGAGGTGAGCACGCCTGCTCCTCCCTCTCCCCTTCCTCTGCCTAGGGTTTCTTGATATTTTAGTTGCATCAAATTAGTTAGGGTTCATGTAAGGGTGGAAACGAATCAGATGTGGATGCGGCTCAAATTAGTTAGGGTTCATGTAAGGGTGGAAACGAATCAAATTTCTAAGATGAATCATAAAACGAGTAAAATGTTTATTTATAGTTCCGAGGTACTAATTAGTTAGTAAGAACTAGGTACTAATTAGGTACTAGTTTAATTTTATTTATAGTAAGTTTATTTTTAGTAAGAACTAGTTTAATTAATAGAACTAGTTAGTAAGAACTTGTTGTTATTTTTTTAGTTAAAGCAATTTTTCCCGCATCGACGTGGATGATGCCTATCCCGCATCCTCGTCGTGGAGTCGGTGGAGGACACCTGCGTCACCAGATGGGCCATGTCCGGGACTGGGCTCCGCCGGGGTGGTACTGGGAGGCGCTACCTACCGGGGGGCGCAGGTTGGTGAGGAGCCAGCCTATCGTACTACGGAGGTTGCGTGGGCCATTGACGGTCCAGAGGCTCGAGGGCCACGTGGAGGTGGTGCGTCACCGTGTCAGTGAGGAGGACGCGCACGTCCGTCGCTACTTGTTTGCGTTGGAGCATAGGTTCTCCAATACCTGGCAGGTTCTCCAGGGATCTCATTGGAGCTATGATCCTGTGATGGTTCCTTCTCTGTGGGTGTCCACCGCCCGCGCCAATACCCGTCATGCACTAGGGTTTTAGTTGTATTAGTGATGTTATATGTATGATACTATTCGGGATGTATTAGTGATAATATTCGACGATGTACGGACGCATGAGATGATTTACTTTTGCTTATTGAATGCATGATAATTTGAGTCCTATAAGATATTTTGAAATGTATATGTTGTGTTGCTCAAATAGGATATGTGCTTGCCCAAGTGGCCGAACATGTTTGCAGGTCACATCTCCGAGTGGCCTATGTTTTGCCGGAGTGTTGATTCATTTCCATTCCGGCAAATTTCAGGCGCTCAATATGTCCTATTTTAGCAAAGGTCATGCCGGATTTTTCTGTGAATTTTGGCATGACTTGTGCCAGAATATGTAGGAAATATGGAGTGCCCCGGATTTGTGTGTTGAGTATCCTGGTAGTTGTCTTCAATTGATTTTCAATTAATGTTTGAACTATGAACATAGGAAATGTCTGACGATGAAAAGGATTTTGGTATTTGCAAATACTGCGAAGACGAGCGCAGCCTATGCGACGGAATCTTCTTAGATGATGATAGGCGCTTCAGCATCAAGCTGGACGAGAACTTCGAAGTGGGTACAGTAAGTCACAATGATAAGTCTTTTTTCATAATTAAGCATGACATCTGCTTCATTTGCTTCAACTTATAATTTTTTTACTATTCTACTAGCGTATCCCCTTCCATGCAAGGGTTTTTGTATTGGATAAGATAGGTTTCAGTCATACTACAGAGGTAAAGAAAGTTTACTTGAAGACCGATCATGGTTATATTTTCCATGCAAAATTATACAACGCACACGACTACACCTATTTTGGATGCAAAACATGGCCAGCACTATGCAAGACTTATGCATTTGAGCCTGATATGGTTATCACCTTTGATATTCATCCGGAAGATGATATTGAAGGTAATACCGACATCTGGGTCGATGTGCACACGCCTGCAGTTATACCATTATGTGAGTTTCTCAACCATATTTATGTCTTTGATATTGTTTATTCAAAAATAGTAGACAACTAATTTCTATTGTCAGCTTATTTCCGTTCAAGCAAACATGTCCAGCGCTTGGTAGACATGACCTACTACTGTCCCGGGGCTGCACTAAACTACGAGGAGCTAAGTCATTATGTTTCATGGCTTGCGGATCTTGATACTGTCAAGACAAATTTTCTTCCTGCACTTAGAAATGTTAGTACTGAAAACATGCGACCAATAGTGTTCGTAATGAACTACAGTCACATCTATCTAGGGAAGATGGTAATATTCTGACTATTTGTCCTCAGTGCATCTTTTCCATACATTATTTTTTAAGCTAAGCTTCATTGCTAAGTATGTTACCATACGATGTTCTTCAACAAGGACTCTCAATGAATGTTGTGCCTCATGGGATCGAGACTAAAGGTACCATGAGTATTGTTAGGTTACGGACAAGATATCCTACAAATCACTTTAGTGCATTTAGGATTAGCGACGAATTCTTAATAGTGAAAGACTGGACCAAATTTGTGACGAAGGAGCGCAGAGAAGTACTAGGGGGCAGCAATCAGAAGCTCAACCCACGATTAGGAGACAGGTTCATCTGCATGCTCCAACTTGATGAAGGAGGAGAGCTACACATGTTTTATGTTATTTTACCTGAGAGAGAGCAGCAGGAGTGATTAGCTAGCTAGAAATGAGTTTGAAGATGATGATGTGCTACACTATGACTATGATGATTAAATAGCTAGTGTTTGTGGTAATGACTATGATGATTATTATTAGCTAGTGTTAGTGGTGATTAGATAGCTACCGCATCTAGTGTTGGTGGTGATTAGCTATCTAGAATGAGTTTGAAGATGATTATGTGCTACACTATGACTATGGTGATTAAATAAATACTGCTGGTGGTAATGACTATGATGATGATTAAGTAGCTTGTGCTGGTGGATTATATTCAAGTGGAGGCAACATGTGGTGCACAACGAAAGTACTACTAGTCCAAACTAGATCAAGTTTGGATTAGTAGTATACTTTTGACATGCACCACATATTGCCTCCACTTGAACCTAATCCATCTTCATTTGACACACTGTTATGGACATAATGATATAAACCTCATAATTGGTATTGTACCAAAATTTGTATAACGGAGGATAAATACACTAAAAAGAAAAAAAAGAAAAAAAGAATACTAGTAGCGATGGATAGTAAACACGCTGCAACTAGCTAGATTAGCAGGAGTGCGGGAGAGAAAAAGCGCTGCCGCTATGTGTCTTAGCAGTAGCGCGTGTCACACGCGCTACTGCTAAGTAATAGCTATAGCGCCTTATTAGTAGCGCGGAAGCACGCGCTACTAGTGGGCTTTAAACCGCGCTACTACTAGGGTTTTCCCTAGTAGTGTCATTGCAAGTCTCCTTAAACTTTTCAAAGTCCTCTATCGTAATTTTCGGATTGTCTGCAACAATCTCAGCATAGGTTTCATGGTCTACTTGAATCGCCTTTTTCACCCTAGTTTTCCAAGCGCTCAATGCGTTGCCGAACTTCCCTAGGGCTTTGTTGTTGATTTTTTCATGGCATCATCATCCCATGGGTTGACATCGTCATTCCGACTTGGGAACAGGAATTTTGCGTGCAACCTAGTTAGGAGCAACTTCTTCAAATGTCCATTCTTCTGTATTTTTGTGGTGTTGATGTTAGCGGTATACCGTAGGAAGCATGTTAGTTGGTTGTCGTAACACGCTGCCACTTCTCGCGGCTCTATTGGCTCGAACTCACCAGGGTGCACTGCCGTGACCACCAGAGCTCATTTGGGGGTCGTGTCCTCTTTTCCTTCTTTCCCTCACTGGCTTGGGAGGTGCCACCACCTTCCGTGCTGTAGTTAGCAACACCATCATCGCCAGTCTCAGTGTCGGTGTCGTTGGTGGCATCAGTGTCGGTGCCGGCGCCACCACCGTCGTCCTCCGTCATGACAAGGGGGTCCTGACACCCAGCTTGCTGTCTCTCCTGATCCGCCAGAAAGTCGAGGTAGGTGTGTGCTCGACCTAATTGGGACCGACAACCTCCGGCCTCATCGGTGTTGGTCATGTTTCCTAGGGTTCAATGTCCTAGTCGTATAATTATCGAGCTTTATATATTAAAGTGAATAATGACAAAAAAGTGACCTTTGTTTTGCTGGAAATGTCGTTTAATTCCCGGAGCGACAAATCTCGAGCACTCGATATGTCCAACTTTCTAGCACAAGTCATGCCGAAATTCACGGAAAATTTCGGCATGACCTTTGCTAGAAAGTGCATATATAGAGCGCCTGAAATTTGCCGGAATGGAAATGAATCAACATTTCTGGCAAAACATAGGTCACTTTGTTGCTGCTGACAGATACACAATCATGAACATTGCTGCCCAACTGATGCGAAAAAGATCAACTATACGAATCTAACAACTCATTAACCAATCTAACAGCTCCACTCTCCATTGCATCATTATGAATACTTTAACAGCCACATTATGAACACTCCCCCTTGCATCATTATGTGCTAACATATGAAGAGGGAGGGAACAAGGGATGGCACACCTCGGGGTTGGGATCGGGGTCGGGGTCGCCGGGGCAGATGGGGCCGGGGGCTGGGGGGAGGGTTGAGGGCGTTCTTCTCCTCCTCGTCGATCTGCGCCTAGCTTCGATCTACAGAGAGAGAGACAGTGACCAACATAAGCTAATTTTCAAAAACTGTAATTTTCATTTTCATTTTCATTTAAAAACAAACACTAACAACAAATTAAGCTAACTAACACTTACTAACTATCACTGGGCTAACACTAACACTAACTAACACTAACAACAATTAACTAACTAGCACTAACAACAAATTAAGCTAACTAACACTAACTAACACTAACAACAATTAAATTAAGCTAACAGAATACACTAACTAACACTAACTAACACTGGGGAGAGGAGGGAAAGGCACCTGTCTAGTGCTCGTTGGCGTTGCTGGGCGTCGCCGGCTGCTTCACGGAGGGAGGCGTTGAAGGGGTCGGGGTCGGTGGCCGGCGTCTGGGTTGCCGGGGTCGCTGATCTGCAGAGAGCGGGAGGGGGTCAAAGAGAGAGAGAGAGACGGGGCTGAGGGGTCGGAGAGGAAGGAAGAGGCGGCAGGGGGGGTGAGGGAGTCCTGGATTAGGGGGTATCCGGATGGCTGGACTATGACCTTTGGACGGACTCCCGGACTATGAAGATACAAGATTAAAGACTTCGTCCCGTGTCCGGATAGGACTTTCCTTGGCGTGGAAGGCAAGCTTGGCGATACGATATGAAGATCTCCTCCCATTGTAACCGACTCTGTGTAACCCTAGCCCTCTCCGATGTCTATATAAACCAGAGAGTTTTAGTGCGTAGGACGAACAACAATCATACCATAGGCTAGCTTCTAGGGTTTAGCCTCTCTGATCTCGTGGTAGATCAACTCTTGTACTACCCATATCATCAATATTAATCAAGCAGGAGTAGGGTTTTACCTCCATCGAGAGGGCCCGAACCTGGGTAAAAACATCGTGTCCCTTGTCTCCTGTTACCATCCGCCTAGACGCACAGTTCGGGACCCCCTACCCGAGATCCGCCGGTTTTGACACCGACATTGGTGCTTTCATTGAGAGTTCCTCTGTGTCGTCACCCTTAGGCCCGATGGCTTCTTCGATCGTCAACCACGATGCAGTCCAGGATGAGACTTTTCTCCCCGGACAGATCTTCGTATTCGGCGGCTTCGCACTGCGGGCTAATTCGCTTGGCCATCTGGAGCAGATCAAAAGCTACGCCCCTGGCCATCAGGTCAGATTTGGAAGCCTAAACTACACGGCCGATATCCGCGGGGACTTGATCTTCGACGGATTCGAGCCACAGCCGAGCGCGCCGCACTGTCATGATGGGCATGATCTAGCTCTGCCGCCGGACAGCGCCCCGAGCACCGCTCAGGTGTCCGCTCCGACCATTAGCTCGGAGCCGGCTGCGCCAGTCGGGGACGGTCGGATGGACGCGGCCCAAGGAGCCTTAATCTCTATGGCGATAGAGCCGAATACCAGCCTAGTCCTTTGCAAGGCCCGTGACTCCAAGGTGCCGGACTCCATTCCGGACTCCGAATCTTCCGCACCCTTTCCGATCGAACCCGATTGGGCTCCGATCATGGAGTTCACTGCCGCAGACGTCTTTCAGCACTCGCCCTTCGGCGACATCCTGAATTCACTAAAGTCTCTCTCTTTGTCAGGAGAGCCCTGGCCTAACTATGGTCAGCAGGGTTGGGATGCGGACGACGAAGAAATTCGAAACCCACCCACTACCCACTTTGTAGCCACTATCGACGATCTAACCGACATGCTCGACTTCGACTCCAAAGTCATCGATGGTATGGACGCCGATGAAGGAGACGACCAAGAACCAACACCTATAGGGCACTGGAAGGCCACCTCATCATATGACATATACATGGTGGACACCCCCAAAGCAGGGGATGGCGATGAAAAAGCGGAGGAGGACCCCTCCAAGAAGCAACCCAAGCGCCAACGTTAGCGGCGCCGCTCTAAATCCGCCAAAGCAAGAACGGCGAATCCGGCACCGGAGACAACAATACCCCAGACAGTGCCGAAGACAACCCCCTCCAGCAGGATTCAGCGCAGGAGGACGAAGGAGCCAACCCTCATGAGAAAGCGGCAAACAAAGAGGTCGAGGACGACAATTATATGCCTCCCTCCGAAGACGAGGCAAGCCTCGACGACGACGAATTCGTCTCGCCAGAGGATCCCGTCGAACAAGAGCGTTTCAAACGCAGGCTTATGGCCAGGGCGAGCAGCCTCAAGAAAAAACAGCAGCAGCTTAGAGCTGACACAGACTTGCTAGCCGACAGATGGACTGAATTCCTAGCGGCCGAGGAATATAAACTCGAACGCCCATCCAAGAGTTACCCAAAGCTCAGGCTGCTACCCCAACTAGAGGAGGATGCAACTAAACCTACATCACCAGCGTATGATGCACCCAATCGGCCACCCCGTGGCCGGGACAGATAGGCCCTTGGGCCCTCAATCCAAGACGCACCCCGGCGCCGCTCTAAGAATACCAGAGCACGGGGAAACACAACAGACCTACGAGACATATTGGAGGATAAGGTAAGGCAAACAAGATCGATCTACGGATCGCGTGGGCGCCCCACATCACGTGACGATAACCGTCATGCCGGATATGATAAATACGGCCAGGCCGAATACAACAGACAAAGCTCATCCGAGCTACGTCGCGATATAGCCTAGTACAGGGGCGCCGCACACCCACTATGCTTCACAGACGAAGTAATGGATCATCAAATCCCCGAGGGTTTTAAACCCGTAAACATCGAATCATACGATGTCACAACTGATCCCGCGGTATGGATCAAGGATTATCTCCTTCATATCCACATGGCCCGTGGTGATGATCTACACGCCATCAAATACCTCCCGCTCAAGCTTAAAGGACGAGCTCGGCATTGTCTTAACAGCCTGCCAACAGAGTCAATTAGTTGCTGGGAGGACCTGGTATCCGCATTCCTTGACAACTTCCAGGGAACTTATGTGCGACCACCATACGCCGATGACCTAAGACACATAATCTAGCAGCCAGAGGAATCGGCCAGACAATTCTGGACACGGTTCCTAACCAAGAAAGATCAAATAGTCGACTGTCCGGACGCCGAGGCCCTTGCAGCCTTCAGGCACAACATCCGAGACGAATGGCTTGCGCGGCACCTAGGACAGGAAAAGCCGAAATCTATGGCAGCCCTCACGAAACTCCTGACCCGCTTTTGTGCGGGAGAAGACAACTGGCTAGCTCGTAGCAATAGCATAACCAAGAGCCCTGGTAATTCGGATACCAAGGACAACAATGGCAGGTCATGTCGCAACCAGCACAAGCGCCGCATTAATGGCGACAATACTGAGGATACGGCAGTCAATGCCGGATTCAGAGGCTCTAAACCCGGTCAGTGGAAGATGCCAATCAAAAG
Source organism: Triticum aestivum (assembly GCF_018294505.1). Classification (NCBI taxonomy): domain Eukaryota; kingdom Viridiplantae; phylum Streptophyta; class Magnoliopsida; order Poales; family Poaceae; genus Triticum; species Triticum aestivum. The sequence continues at coordinate 713,209,268 of NC_057803.1, forward strand.
AAACCCTCCGGGCCCATCCAGTTTAGACCGGATACTCGATCGCTCGTGTCAGATACACGGCACCCCCGAACAACCAGCCGACCACACCAACAAGGATTGTTGGGTGTTCAAGCAGGCAGACAAGTTAAGTGCCGAAAACAGAGACAAGGGGCTGCATAGTGATGAAGAGGAGGAGCCCCGGCCGCCAAACAACAAAGGACAGAAGGGCTTCCCCCCGCAAGTGCGGACAGTGAACATGATATACGCAACCCATATCCCCAAGAGGGAGCGGAAGCGCGCTCTAAAGGACGTCTATGCGTTGGAGCCAGTCGCCCCAAAGTTCAACCCATGGTCCTCCTGCCCGATCACTTTTGATCGAAGGGACCACCCCACTAGCATTCGTCACGGTGGATTCGCCGCATTGGTCCTAGACCCAATCATCGACGGATTTCACCTCACTAGAGTCCTCATGGACGGCGGCAGCAGCCTGAACCTGCTTTATCAGGATACAGTGCGAAAAATGGGTATAGATCCCTCAAGGATTAAACCCACAAAGACAACCTTTAAAGGCATCATACCAGGTGTCGAAGCCAGCTGTACAGGCTCGGTTACACTCGAAGTGGTCTTCGGATCCCCGGATAATTTCCAAAGCGAAGAGTTAATCTTCGACATAGTCCCATTCCGCAGTGGCTATCACGGCCTGCTCGGGCGAACCGCATTTGCAAAATTCAATGCGGTGCCGCACTACGCATATCTCAAGCTCAAGATGCCAGGCCCTCGCGGAGTCATCACGGTAAATGGAAACACCGAACGCTCTCTCCGAATGGAGGAGCACACGGCGGCCCTGGCGGCGAAAGTACAGAGTAGCCTCTCAAGGCAATTCTCCAATCCAGGTGTTAAATGTCCGGACAACGTCAAGCAAGCCCGAAGTAACCTACAACAAAGCTGGCTGACATGTTCCAAGCAAGCATAGCAGTGCGGCCCCAACCCCAGCCTCACGAGATGGTGATATCGGTACCACGCATACATAATTACGCTTTGGAAATACCATGGGCACAAGGGGAGGGGCACAACTACGGCACGCCTAGAATGCGGCTCAACCGCACTAAGGGGCTCCCCATTCCGCCGTTTCTTTTTTTATATACTTTCAGGACCCAACTATTTAGAAGGCCTGTCTGGCAATACACTCGCCGAACACACGATGCAACAGCCAGGGAGAGAACAAGCCACGTCAAATGTCCAGGTGGTCTCTATAACGAGCTAAATACCTGTTTTACTTAAAGTCCCGCAGCTTACCCCTGGAGGAGGATATGTCAAATAATCCCATCTCTTGTTTATCGCACTATTTGTATCGTTCTGCTTTCATAGCAGCCCTTTTTAATAAACAATACATAGCTCTTATCTATTATTGTATTCATCTATTTTTATACAAATATGTTCAGTCATGACATTATGCAACCGTACACTTTGGTACGGCCAATACACCAGGGGCTTAAGCACCCCATAACATGGTGTGAGAAGACCGAACACTCTCACGAGTGCGGCACCCCGAACTTATAGCACTATATGCATCGGCTCCGAATCATGTCTTGGGTCAATAGTTGGGTTTGCCCGGCTCCCATGTTTTGGTACCTTACGTTCCGCAATGTTGGCTAAGGTAGCGCTGGGAGAACTACTGCGATTGTGCCCCAGTTGAGCTGGGTTAACACCTCAGTAGAGAAAGCTAAAACTGACCGTCATGATAGTGCGAGAGACCGGTCGCTGTTCGCGAGGTTTTTCGAGTCCTTAAAGACTTATGCCGCTTAGAGCGAGGAGCCGGACTTATCCGGCCTAGGCGTGGATAGCGCCCCGAACTCGGTCTTCCGAATACTAGGGGCTTCGCCGAAATTTAAAATTATAGAATTCTATGGCTAAGTGAGAGTGATAAAGCATTATAAGTCCGATGGCCTGGTTCGTTGTGCTGAGCGCCTCCCTAGATGGACCCAAGAATGGGAACAAGAGCGCTCAGGTTTATCCCGAACACCCCAGCACTCGTGGCATGGGGGTAGAAGCCGACGACTTGCATCTCTCAGATTTGATAAACGGCCGCACAGAAGGTAATATTTTAAATTAACAAGCGTTGCTTAACGCATATGAACAAAGTTTTCAGCGTACAGGAAAACGGATGCGAGTCTACTCAAAAATTACATCTTTGGAGCATTCACCCACTATAAGGCGGGCACCCTTCAGGACGCCCTTATAATACATCTCGGGCGTGCGATACTCCTTGCCCGGCGGTGGCGCGTCCGTCAATAGCTTCTCAGCGTCCAGCTTGCCCCAGTGCACTTTAGCACGGGCGAGGGCCCGACGGGCACCTTCAATACAGACGGAGCGCTTGATGACTTCAATCCACGGACAAGCGTCCACCAACTGCCGCACGAGACCGAAGTAACTCCCAGGCATGGCTTCTCTAGGCCACAGCCGAACTATGAGGCCCTTCATGGCCTGTTCGGCCACCTTGTGGAGTTCGACCAGCTGCTTCAGCTGGTCGCTCAGGGGCACCGGATGTCCGGCCTCAGCATATTGAGAACAGAACACCTTTTCCGTCGAGCTCCCCTCCTCGGCTCGGTAGAATGCGGCAGCATCAGACACACTACGGGGCAGATCGGCGAACGCTCCTGGAGAGCTCCGGATTCGGGTAAGTAACAGATAATTTACTTTTATATTCTTGCTTTGCATAAAGAATGCCTTACCCGCCGCTATCTTCTTCATCGCCTCGATCTCCTGGAGGGCCTTCTGGGCTTCGGCCTTAGCGGTCTTGGCACTCTCAAGAGCCAAGGCGAGCTCGGACTCTCGAGTCTTCGAGTCACGCTCCAAACTCTCGTGTTTCTCCACGAGAGCTTGGAGCTCTTGCCGCACCTCCGCCACCCGCGCCTCCTGCTTCTCTCGCTCGGTGCGCTCCAAGGCCGCACTGTTTTCGGCCTTGGACACCGCTTCCTTCAGGGTTGCCACCTCAGCCGTGGCCCCTGCAACATTTACGTTGGTCCTATCATTATTTGCAACCAAGTATTTCTATATACATTTACATGCGGTATTACATACCCTCCTTGTCCTCGAGCTGCTTCTTGGCACGGCCGAGCTCGTTCTCGGACCGCTCGAGGCTCTCCTTCAATGCATTGACCTCTGCAGTCAGTGCGGCAGAGGTCAGCAGCGCAGCCTGCATTCCCATATTGACATACTTATGTTAGACTCTTGCGTATATCTTTTTAGATCCTCAGCTCGGCTTTTCTTTCCGAACACCAAACTGAGCATCAGGGGCTACTGTCTATGCGGTAACATTTTTATATGTTTTGAATACATACCTCAAAGCCTGTTAACAGACTTGTACAGGCTTTTGTCAGCCCGCTCTTGGCGGACTGAACCTTCTGAATCACCGCACTTATAACAGTGCGGTGTTCTTCGTCGATGGAGGCGCTGTTAAGCACCTCCAGCAAATCGTCTGGCGCCTTCGGGTGGACGGAGGTCGCCGGCGTCGTAGGATTGCCCTTCTTACGAAGGCGCCGCCCGTCGGACTCTGGAACCCTTGATGGTTCCGGAGCAGTGTCCGGCCCAGGGCCGGACTTAGATCCCTCTGGGGCTTTACCCCCTTTGGGCCTGGAGTCAGGGAGATCGCCTTGCGGCGCCTCCGGGATCACCTCCTCCTTGTTTAGTCCCTTTTGGGACTCCACCTCGGCATTGTCCGTAGGGAGAGGGGAGGAGGCCATCGGGAGTGAAGCGCTATTCACGTCTGACGAATCCAGGGAGACGCTCGTCGAATCGCCGAGCTGAGCCCTGGGCGGACTGCATGATTGAATTCGGCGTCAGAAGGTACCATACAATAGAGGAACACCATATGTTATTCTTGTATTCGGACACTTACGATTTTGCGAGGGGCTTGACCCTGGATGGCCATTCCTCCCCGTCGTCTTCGGCATCGGAGGCGTAGTCCGGCAGAAGGGTCCTCCCCTTCTTGGACCCTCCGGCCTCCCCAGTTGGGGCGGCCTTCCTTTTCTTTCCTCCCCCCGTTGGAGGGGGAGAGGCTTCTTCTTCTTCCTCCTCCTCATCCTTAGAGACGGAGGGTGCTTCGGGGTTGTCACGCGATGAATCCGACACCACCAGGTGTCGGGAACTCTTTCGAGTCCCCGTGGCCTTCTTCTTGGCCTTCTTCTCCGGCACCACATGAGGTGCCGGGACCAGTAGCGTTGTCAATCGGGCGTCCGCTGGGTCTTCTGGTACGGGAGTCGGACAGTTCACCTGCCCGGACGTCTTCAGCAAGTCCTGTCAAAGGAAAGGGAGGTTAGATCCCACATAGAGTCAGACTATGAAAGACAAGAGTCCCGTAAAGGGTAGAATAGCTTACCTCACTGGCCTGACGCCACGAGCTGAATCCGCGTTCTTCGGTAGCGGATGCGGGTGCCTCAACGCCCTTAAACAGCACCTTCCAGGCATCTTCGTACGTAGTGTCGAAAAGCATGCTCAAGGTTTGGTGTTGTGCCGGATCGAACTCCCACAATTTGAAGGCCCGTTGTTGGCATGGGAGGATCCGGCGAATGAGCATGACCTGGACTACGTTGACAAGCTTGAGATTCTTGTTCACCAGCTTTTGGACGCAGGTTTGAAGTCCGGTCAGCTCTTCCGAATCCCCCCATGTTAGGCCCGTCTCTTTCCAGGAAGTGAGTCGTGTGGGGAAGCCAGATCGGAATTCGGGGGCCGCCGCCCATTTGGGATCGCGTGGCTCGGTGATGTAGAACCACCCCGATTGCCACCCCTTTATTGTCTCCACGAAGGAGCCCTTGAGCCATAGGACGTTGGCCATCCGGCCCACCATGGCACCTCCGCACTCCGCTTGGCGCCCGCCCACTACCTTCAGCTTGACATTAAAAGTCTTCAGCCATAAGCCGAAGTGGGGCTGGATGCAGAGGAAGGCCTTGCACACAACGATGAATGCCAAGATGTTGAGGATGAAGTTCGGGGCCAGGTCGTGGAAGTCCAGGCCATAGTAGAACATGAGCCCCCGGACGAATGGGTGAATAGTAAAGCCTAGTCCACGGAGGAAATGGGGGAGAAATACAACCCTCTCATGGGGCCTAGGGGTGGGGATGAGTTGCCCCTCATCTGGAAGCTGATGCGCGATGTCGTCAGACAAGTGTCCGACCTTCCTCAACTTTTTGATTTGTCCCTCCGTGATGGAGGAGGCCATCCATCTACCTCCCGCTCCGGACATGATTGGAGAAGGTTGAGGTAGGAAGTGCTGACTTGGGCGCTGGAGCTCGAGTGCGCGGGGATGGATAAGCAAAGGAGGAGGAAGGCGTTAATGGAAAGCATAGATACTTATCCCCTTATATGGGCGGCCAAAACTACCAGCCCCCACCAGCCTAATAAAACTCGCTTATCTCCCAAGCGCCGCGGTTAATGGCGCGGTTGGGTTACCCACACCCATATTAATGAGAATCCCAGAATAGGGGGACAGGATCTCTGCTTTGACAAGACGTGCTAAGGAAACCGCCTCGCTAAACGCGCTGAGGTGGAATGGTAAAATGATTCGAATAAAGGCTTGGCCGTGGTGTGATGTCACGCTGCGGAATACGTCAGCAGATTACATTTGTTCAAATATTATTCTCTCTACGGTGGTATGTGGAACTTATTTTGCAGAGCCGGACACTATCCTTGTGTTCAACATCTTCTATGAAGTATTCGGAGGAGGAACCCTCCTTGCAATGCCGAAGACAATTTGCGCGCCGGACTCGTCGTCATTGAAGCCTGGTTCAGGGGCTACTGAGGGAGTCCTGGATTAGGGGGTGTCCGGATGGCCGGACTATGACCTTTGGCTGGACTCCCAGACTATGAAGATACAAGATTGAAGACTTCGTCCCGTTTCCGGATAGGACTTTACTTGGCATGGAAGGCAAGCTTGGCGATACGATATGAAGATCTCCACCCATTGTAACCGACTCTGTGTAACCCTAGCTGAGGGAGTCCCGGATTAGGGGGTGTCCGGATGGCCGGACTAAGACCTTTGGCCGGACTCCTGGACTATGAAGATACAAGATTGAAGACTCCGTCCCGTGTCTGGATGGGACTTTCCTTGGTGTGGAAGGCAAGCTTGGCGATACGATATGAAGATCTCCTCCCATTGTAACTGACTCTGTGTAACCCTAGCCCTCTCCGGTGTCTATATAAACCGGAGAGTCTTAGTCCATAGGACGAACAACAATCATACCATAGGCTAGATTCTAGGGTTTAGCCAGTCCGATCTCGTGGTAGATCTACTCTTGTACTACCCATATCATCAATATTAATCAAGCAGGAGTAGGGTTTTACCTCCATCGAGAGGGCCCGAACCTGGGTAAAAACATCGTGTCCCTTGTCTCCTGTTACCATCCGCCTAGACGCACAGTTCGGGACCCCCTACCCGAGATCCGCCGGTTTTGACACCGACATTGGTGCTTTCATTGAGAGTTCCTTTGTGTCGTCGCCTTTAGGCCCGATGGCTTCTTCTCTCGTCAATCGCGATGCGGTCCGGAAGGAGACTTTTCTCCCCGGATAGATCTTCGTATTCGGCGGCTTCGCACTGCGGGCCAACTCGTTCGGCCATCTGCAGCAGATCGAAAGCTACGCCCCTGGCCATCAGGTCAGGTTTGGAAGCTTAAACTACACGGCTGACATCCGCAGGGACTTGATCTTCGACGGATTCGAGCCACGACCGGGCGCGCCGCACTGTCACGATGGGCATGATATAGCTCTGCCATCGGACAACACCCAGAGCGTCGCTCAGGTGTCCGCTCCGACCATTAGCTCGGAGCCCACTGCGCCAGTCGGGGACGTACGGTTGGACGCCGCCCCAGAAGCTGCAACCTCTACAGCGATAGAGCCGGATACCAGCCTAGTCCCTCGCAAGGCCCGTGACTACAAGGTGCCGGACTCCGATCCTGACTCCGTAAATCCCGCACCTCTTCCGATTAAGCCCGATTGGGCTCCGGTCATGGAGTTCACCGCCGCGGACGTCTTTCAGCACTCGCCTTTCGGCAATATCCTGAATTCATTAAAGTCTCTCTCTTTGTCAGGAGAGCCCTGGCCGAACTACGGCCAACACGGTTGGGATGCGGACGACGAAGAAATTCAAAGCCCGCCTACCACCCACTTCGTAGCCACTGTCGACGATTTAACCGACATGCTCGACTTTGACTCCGAAGACATCGACGGCATGGACGCCGATGAAGGAGATGATCAAGAACCAGCACCTACAGGGAACCGGAAAGCCACCTCGTCATATGACATATACATGGTGGACACCCCTAAAGCGGGGGATGGCGAGGAGAAAACGGAGGATGATCCCTCCAAGAAGCAACCCAAGTGCCGACGTCAGCAGCGCCGCTCTAAGTCCCGCCAAAGCAAAAACGGCGATTCCGGCACCGGAGATAACAACACGCCGGACAGTGCCGAAGACAACCCCCTCTAGCAGGATCCAGTGCAGGAGGACGAAGGAGCCAGCCCTCATGAGAGAGCGGCCGACAAAGAGGATGAGGACGACAATTACATGCCTCCCTCCGAAGACAAGGCAAGCCCCGACAACGACGAATTCGTCGTGCCAGAGGATCCCGTCGAACAAGAGCATTTTAAACGTAGGCTCGTAGCCACGGCAAGCAGCCTCAAGAAGAAACAGCAGCAGCTTAGAGCTGACCAAGACTTGCTAGCCGACAGATGGACCGAAGTCCTGGCGGCCGAAGAGTATAAACTAGAACGCCCATCCAAGAGCTACCCAAAGCGCAGGCTGCTACCCCAACTTGAGGAGGAAGCAACTAAACCTACATCACCAGCGTACGATGCGCCCGACCGGCCACCCCGTGGCCACGATAGAGAGGCCTTCAGGCCCTCAACCCAAGCCGCACCCCGACACTGCCCAAAACATACCAGAGTACGGGGAGACGCAATAGACCTGCGAGACATCTTGGAGAAAAAGGCAAGGCAAACAAGATCGATCTACGGATCGCATGGGCGCCCTGCTTCATGTGACGCTAGCCGTCACGCCAGACATAATAAGTATGGCCCAGCCGAATACAACAGACCAAGCTCGTCCGAGCTGCATCGTGATATAGCCCAGTACAGGGGCGCTGCACACCCACTATGCTCCACAGACGAAGTAATGGATCATCAAATCCCCGAGGGCTTCAAACCTGTAAACATCGAATCATACTATGGCACAACAGATCCTGCGGTATGGATCGAGGATTATCTCCTTCATATCCACATGGCCCGTGGTGATGATCTACACGCCATCAAATACCTCCCGCTCAAGCTTAAAGGACCAGCTCGACATTGGCTTAACAGCCTGCTAGCAGAGTCAATTAGTTGTTGGAGGACCTGGAATCCACATTCCTTTACAACTTCCAGGGCACGTATGTGCGACCACCAGACGCCAAAGACCTAAGCCACATAATCCAGCAGCCGGAGGAATCGGCCAGACAATTCTGGACACGGTTCCTAACCAAGAAGAACCAAATAGTCGATTGTCCGGACGCCGAGGCCCTTGCAGCCTTCAAGCACAACATCCGAGACGAATGGCTTGCCCGGCACCTAGGACAGGAAAAGCCTAAATCTATGGCAGCCCTCATGACACTCATGACCCGCTTTTGTGCGGGAGAAGACAGCTGGCTAGCTCGTAGCAATTGTTGGAAATATGCCCTAGAGGCAATAATAAAAGGATTATTATATTTCCTTGTTCATGATAATTGCCTTTTATTCATGCTATAATTGTATTATCCGGAAATCATAATACACGTGTGAATACATAGACCACAATGCGTCCCTAGTAAGCCTCTAGTTGACTAGCTCGTTGGTCAACAGATAGTCATGGTTTCCTGACAATGGACATTAGATGTCGTTGACAACGGGATCACATCATTAGGAGAATGATGTGATGGACAAGACCCATTCCTAAGCATAGAACAAGATCGTGCAGTTCGTTTTGCTAGAGCTTTTCCAATGTCAAGTATCTCTTCCTTAGACCATGAGATCGTGTAACTCCCGGATACCGTAGGAGTGCTTTGGGTGTACCAAACATCGTAATGTAACTGGGTGACTATAAAGGTGCACTATAGGTATCTCCGAAAGTGTCTATTGGGTTGAGACGGATCGAGATTGGGATTTGTCACTCCGTGTTAGAGAGAGGTATCACTGGGCCCACTCGGTAGTGCATCATCATAATGAGCTCAAAGTGACCAAGTGTTTGGTGACGGGATCATGCATTACGGTATGAGTAAAGTGACTTGCCGGTAACGAGACTAAACGAGGTATTGGGATACCGACGATCGAGTCTCGGGCAAGTAACATACCGTCTGACAAAGGGAATAGTATACGGGGTTGCTTGAACCCTCGACATCGTGGTTCATCCGATGAGATCATCGAGGAGTATGTGGGAGCCAACATGGGTATCCAGATCCCGCTGTTGGTTATTGACCGGAGAGCCGTCTCGGTCATGTCTGCATGTCTCCCGAACCCGTAGGGTCTAGACACTTAAGGTTCGGTGACGCTAGGGTTGTATAAATATGAGTATGCAGAAAACCGAATGTTGTTCGGAGTCCCGGATGAGATCCCGGATGTCACGAGGAGTTCCGGAATGGTCCGGAGGTAAAGAAAACTATATAGGAAGTGCTGTTTCGGCCATCGGGAAAGTTTCGGGGTCACTCGGTATTGTACCTGGACCACTGGAAGGGTCCCGGGGGTCCACCGGGTGGGGCCACCTATACCGGAGGGGCCCGTGGGCTGAAGTGGGAGGGGAACCAGCCCCTAGTGGGCTCGTGCGCCCCCCCCCTTGCCCCCCTTGCGCCTAGGGTTGGAAACCCTAGGTGGGGGGGGGGGCACCACTTGCCTTGGGGGGCACTCCACCCCCCTTGGCCGCCGCCCCCCTTGGGAGATTGATCTCCCAGGGCCGGCGCCCCCCCTGGGGGCCTATATAAAGGAGTTCAGGGGGGAGGGCAGCCGCACCCCAAGTCTTGGCGCCTCCCTCCCCCTGCTACACCTCGTCCTCCTCCCGCAGCAGCTTGGCGAAGCCCTGCCGGAGTTCTGCTGCATCCACCACCATGCCGTCATGCTGCTGGATCATCATAAACCTCTCCTTCCCCCTTGCTGGATCAAGACGGAGGAGATGTCACGCTGACTGTACGTGTGTTGAACGCGGAGGTGCCGTCTGTTCGGCGCTAGGATCTCCGATGATAGGATCACGACGAGAATGACTACCTCAACCCCGTTCTTTTGAACGCTTCCGCACGCGATCTACAAAGTGGTATGTAGATGCATCTCTCCTTTCACTCGTTTCTTAGATGAACTCATAGATGGATCTTGGTGAAATGGTAGGAAATTTTTTATTTTCTGCAACGTTCCCCGAAAGTGGCATCATGAGCTAGGTTTATGCGTAGTTCTCTATTGCACGAGTAGAACACAAATTTGTTGTGGGCGTAGATCTTTGTCAACTTGCTTGCCGCTACTAGTCTTTTCTTGCTTCAGCGGTATTGTGGGATGAAGCGGCCCGGACCGACCTTACACGTACGCTTCCGTGAGACAGGTTCCACCGACTGACATGCACTAGTTGCATAAGGTGGCTAGCGGGTGTCTATCTCTCCTACTTTAGTTGGAGCGGATTATATGAAAAGGGTCCTTATGAAGGGTAAATAGAAGTTGACAAAATCACATTGTGGTTATTCGTAGGTAAGAAAACATTCTTGCTAGAACCCAATTGCAGCCACGTAAAAGATGCAACAACAATTAGAGGACGTCTAGCTTGTTTTTGCAGCAATTGTCATGTGATGTGATATGGCCAGAAGTTGTGATGAATGATGAATGATATATTGTGATGTATGAGATCATGTTCTTGTAATAGGAATCACGACTTGCATGTCGATGAGTATGACAACCGGCAGGAGCCATAGGAGTTGTCTTTATTTTTGTATGACCTGTGTGTCATTGAAGAACGCCATGTAAATTACTTTACATTATTGCTAAACGTGTTAGCCATTGAAGTAGAAGTAGTCGTTGGCGTGATAACTTCATGAAGACACAATGATGGAGATCATGATGATGGAGATCATGGTGTCATGCCGGTGACGAAGATGATCATGGAGCCCCGAAGATGGAGATCAAAGGAGCTGTATGATATTGGCCATATCATGTCACTACTATATAATTGCATGTGATGTTTATTATGTTTTATGCATCTTGTTTACTAAGAACGGCGGTAGTAAATAAGATGATCCCTTATAATAATTTCAAGAAAGTGGTCCCCTAACTGTGCACCGTTCCTAAAGTTCATCGTTTCGAAGCACCACGTGATGATCGGGTGTGATAGATCCTTACGTTCACATACAACGGGTGTAAGACAGATTTACACATGCAGAACACTTAGGGTTAACTTGACGAGCCTAGCATGTACAGACATGTGCTCGGAACACAAAGACCGGAATGTCGAACATGAGTCGTATGGAAGATGCGATCAACATGGAGATGTTCACCGATGATGACTAGTCCGTCTCATGTGATGATCAGACACGGCCTAGTCGACTCGGATCGTGTAACACTTAGATGACTAGAGGGATGTCTAATCTGAGTGGGAGTTCATTAAATAATTTGATTAGATGAACTTTATTATCATGAACTTAGTCTAAAACTTTTGCAAAAATATGTCTTGTAGATCAAATGGCCAACGCTCATGTCAACATGAACTTCAACGCGTTCCTTGAGAAAACCAAGCTGAAAGATGATGGCAGCAACTATTTGGACTGGGTCCGGAACCTGAGGATCATCCTCATAGAAGCCAAGAAAGATTATGTCCTAGATGCACCGCTAGGTGAAGCACCCATCCCAGAGAACCAACACGTTATGAACACTTGGCAATCATGTGCTGATGATTACTCCCTCGTTCAGTGCGGCATGCTTTACGGCTGAGAACCGGGGCTCCAAAAGCGTTTTGAGAAGCACGGAGCATATGACATGTTCGAGGAGCTGAAAATGGTTTTCCAAGCTCATGCCCGGGTCGAGAGATATGAAGTATCCGACAAGTTCTATAGTTGTAAGATGGAGGAAAACAGTTCTGTCAGTGAGCACATACTCAAAATGTCTGGGTTGCACAACCGCCTGTCCCAGTTGGAGATCAATCTCCCGGAAGAGGCGGTCATTGACAGAATCCTTCAGTCGCACCCACCTAGGTACAAGAGCTTTGTGTTGAACTACAATATGCAGGGGCTGGTGAAGACCATTCCTGAAGTATTCTTAATGCTGAAGTCAGCAGAGGTTGGAATCAAGAAAGAACATCAAGTGTTGACGGTCAATAAGACCACTAAGTTCAAGAAGGGCAAGGGTAAGAATAACTTCAAGAAGGACGACAAAGATGTTGCCGCGCCCGGTAAGCCAGTTGCCGGGAAGAAGTCAAAGAATGGACCCAAGCCTGAGACTGAGTGCTTTTATTGCAAGGGGAAGGGTCACTGGAAGCGGAACTGCCCCAAATACTTAGCGGACAAGAAGGCCGGCAACACTAAAGGTATATTTGATATACATGTAATTGATGTGTACCTTACTAGTACTCGTAGTAACTCCTGGGTATTTGATACCGGTGCCATTGCTCATATTTGTAACTCACAGCAGGAGCTGCGGAATAAGCGAAGACTGGCGAAGGACGAGGTGACGATGCGCGTCGGGAATGGTTCCAAGGTCGATGTGATCGCCATCGGCACGCTACCTCTACATTTACCTACGGGATTAGTTTTAAACCTCAATAATTGTTATTTAGTGCCAAGTTTGAGCATGAACATTGTATCTGGATCTCGTTTGATATGAGATGGCTACTCATTTAAATCCGAGAATAATGGTTGTTCTATTTATATGAGAGATATGTTTTATGGTCATGCCCCGATGGTCAATGGTTTATTCTTAATGAATCTCGAACGTAATGTTACACATATTCATAGTGTGAATACCAAAAGATGTAAAGTTGATAACGATAGTCCCACATACTTTAGTTGGAGCGGATTATATGAAAAGGGTCCTTATGAAGGGTAAATAGAAGTTGACAAAATCACATTGTGGTTATTCGTAGGTAAGAAAACATTCTTGCTAGAACCCAATTGCAGCCACGTAAAAGATGCAACAACAATTAGAGGACGTCTAGCTTGTTTTTGCAGCAATTGTCATGTGATGTGATATGGCCAGAAGTTGTGATGAATGATGAATGATATATTGTGATGTATGAGATCATGTTCTTGTAATAGGAATCACGACTTGCATGTCGATGAGTATGACAACCGGCAGGAGCCATAGGAGTTGTCTTTATTTTTGTATGACCTGTGTGTCATTGAAGAACGCCATGTAAATTACTTTACATTATTGCTAAACGTGTTAGCCATTGAAGTAGAAGTAGTCGTTGGCGTGATAACTTCATGAAGACACAATGATGGAGATCATGATGATGGAGATCATGGTGTCATGCCGGTGACGAAGATGATCATGGAGCCCCGAAGATGGAGATCAAAGGAGCTATATGATATTGGCCATATCATGTCACTACTATATAATTGCATGTGATGTTTATTATGTTTTATGCATCTTGTTTACTAAGAACGGCGGTAGTAAATAAGATGATCCCTTATAATAATTTCAAGAAAGTGTTCCCCTAACTGTGCACCGTTCCTAAAGTTCATCGTTTCGAAGCACCACGTGATGATCGGGTGTGATAGATCCTTACGTTCACATACAACGGGTGTAAGACAGATTTACACATGCAGAACACTTAGGGTTAACTTGACGAGCCTAGCATGTACAGACATGTGCTCGGAACACAAAGACCGGAATGTCGAACATGAGTCGTATGGAAGATGCGATCAACATGGAGATGTTCACCGATGATGACTAGTCCGTCTCACGTGATGATCAGACACGGCCTAGTCGACTCGGATCGTGTAACACTTAGATGACTAGAGGGATGTCTAATCTGAGTGGGAGTTCATTAAATAATTTGATTAGATGAACTTTATTATCATGAACTTAGTCTAAAACTTTTGCAAAAATATGTCTTGTAGATCAAATGGCCAACGCTCATGTCAACATGAACTTCAACGCGTTCCTTGAGAAAACCAAGCTGAAAGATGATGGCAGCAACTATTTGGACTGGGTCCGGAACCTGAGGATCATCCTCATAGAAGCCAAGAAAGATTATGTCCTAGATGCACCGCTAGGTGAAGCACCCATCCCAGAGAACCAACACGTTATGAACACTTGGCAATCACGTGCTGATGATTACTCCCTCGTTCAGTGCGGCATGCTTTACGGCTGAGAACCGGGGCTCCAAAAGCGTTTTGAGAAGCACGGAGCATATGAGATGTTCGAGGAGCTGAAAATGGTTTTCCAAGCTCATGCCCGGGTCGAGAGATATGAAGTATCCGACAAGTTCTATAGTTGTAAGATGGAGGAAAACAGTTCTGTCAGTGAGCACATACTCAAAATGTCTGGGTTGCACAACCGCCTGTCCCAGTTGGAGATCAATCTCCCGGAAGAGGCGGTCATTGACAGAATCCTTCAGTCGCACCCACCTAGGTACAAGAGCTTTGTGTTGAACTACAATATGCAGGGGATGGTGAAGACCATTCCTGAAGTATTCTTAATGCTGAAGTCAGCAGAGGTTGGAATCAAGAAAGAACATCAAGTGTTGACGGTCAATAAGACCACTAAGTTCAAGAAGGGCAAGGGTAAGAATAACTTCAAGAAGGACGACAAAGATGTTGCCGCGCCCGGTAAGCCAGTTGCCGGGAAGAAGTCAAAGAATGGACCCAAGCCTGAGACTGAGTGCTTTTATTGCAAGGGGAAGGGTCACTGGAAGCGGAACTGCCCCAAATACTTAGCGGACAAGAAGGCCGGCAACACTAAAGGTATATTTGATATACATGTAATTGATGTGTACCTTACTAGTACTCGTAGTAACTCCTGGGTATTTGATACCGGTGCCATTGCTCATATTTGTAACTCACAGCAGGAGCTGCGGAATAAGCGAAGACTGGCGAAGGACGAGGTGACGATGCGCGTCGGGAATGGTTCCAAGGTCGATGTGATCGCCATCGGCACGCTACCTCTACATTTACCTACGGGATTAGTTTTAAACCTCAATAATTGTTATTTAGTGCCAAGTTTGAGCATGAACATTGTATCTGGATCTCGTTTGATATGAGATGGCTACTCATTTAAATCCGAGAATAATGGTTGTTCTATTTATATGAGAGATATGTTTTATGGTCATGCCCCGATGGTCAATGGTTTATTCTTAATGAATCTCGAACGTAATGTTACACATATTCATAGTGTGAATACCAAAAGATGTAAAGTTGATAACGATAGTCCCACATACTTATGGCACTGCCGCCTTGGTCACATTGGTGTCAAGCCCATGAAGAAGCTCCATGCTGATGGACTTTTAGAGTCTCTCGATTATGAATCATTTGACACATGCGAACCATGCCTCATGGGCAAAATGACCAAGACTCCGTTCTCCGGAACAATGGAGCGAGCAACCAACTTGTTGGAAATCATACATACCGATGTGTGCGGTCCAATGAGCGTTGAGGCTCGTGGAGGATATCGTTATGTTCTCACTCTCACTGATGACTTGAGTAGATATGGGTATGTCTACTTGATGAAACACAAGTCTGAGACCTTTGAAAAGTTCAAGGAATTTCAGAATGAAGTAGAGAATCAACGTGACCGAAAGATAAAATTCTTACGATCAGATCATGGAGGAGAATATTTAAGTCACGAACTTGGTACACACTTAAGAAAATGTGGAATCGTTTCACAACTCACGCCGCCTGGAACACCTCAGCGTAACGGTGTGTCCGAACGTCGTAATCGCACTCTATTGGATATGGTGCGATCTATGATGTCCCTTACCGATTTACCGCTATCATTTTGGGGATACGCTCTAGAGACAGCTACATTCACTTTAAATAGGGCACCATCTAAATCCGTTGAGACGACACCGTATGAATTATGGTTTGGGAAGAAACCTAAGCTGTCGTTTCTAAAAGTTTGGGGATGCGATGCTTATGTCAAGAAACTTCAACATGAAAAGCTCGAACCCAAGTCGAAAAAATGCGTCTTCATAGGATACCCTACGGAAACCATTGGGTATACCTTCTACTTAAGATCCGAGGGCAAGATCTTTGTTGCCAAGAACGGATCCTTTCTGGAAAAAGAGTTTCTCTCGAAAGGAGTAAGTGGGAGGAAAGTAGAACTCGATGAAGTACTACCTCTTGAACCGGAAAGTAGTGCAGCTTAGGAAAACGTTCCTGTGGTGCCTACACCGACTAGAGAGGAAATTAATGATGATGATCAAGGTACTTCTGATCAAGTTGCTACTGAAATTCGTAGGTCAACAAGGACACGTTCCACACCAGAGTGGTATGGCAACCCTGTCCTGAAAATCATGTTGTTAGACAATGGTGAATCTTCAAACTATGAAGAAGCAATGGCGGACCCAGATTCCAACAAATGGCTAGAAGCCATGCAATCCGAGATAGAATCCATGTATGAAAACAAAGTACGTACTTTGACAGACTTGCCCGATGATCGGCGAGCGATAGAAAACAAATGGATCTTTAAGAAGAAGACGGACGCGGATGGTAATATTACCATCTATAAAGCTCGACTTGTCGCTAAGGGTTATCGACAAGTTCAAGGGGTTGACTACGATGACACTTTCTCTCCCGTAGCGAAGCTAAAGTCCGTCCGAATCATGTTAGCAATTGCCGCATACTATGATTATGAGATATGGCAGATGGACGTCAAAACGGCATTCCTTAACGGTTATCTTAAGGAAGAGCTGTATATGATGCAGCCGGAAGGTTTTGTCGATCCTAAGAATGCTAACAAAGTGTGCAAGCTCCAGCGATCCATTTATGGGCTGGTGCAAGCATCTCGGGTTGGAACATTCGCTTTGATCAGATGATCAAAGCATTTGGGTTTATGCAGACTTATGGAGAAGCCTGCGTTTACAAGAAAGTGACTGGGAGCTCTGTAGCATTTCTCATATTATATGTAGATGACATACTTTTGATGGGAAATGATATAGAATTCTTGGACAGCATTAAGGCCTACTTGAATAAGTGTTTTTCAATGAAGGACCTTGGAGAAGCTGCTTACATATTAGGCATCAAGATCTATAGGGATAGATCGAGACGCCTCATAGGTCTTTCACAAAGCACATACCTTGATCAGATTTTGAAGAATTTCAAAATGGATCAGTCCAAGAAAGGGTTCTTGCCTGTACTGCAAGGTGTGAGATTGAGCTCGGCTGAATGCCCGACCACGGCAAAAGATAAAGAAGAGACGAGCGTCATCCCCTATGCTTCAGCCATAGGATCTATTATGTATGACATGTTGTGTACCAGACCTGATGTAAACCTTGCCGTAAGTTTGGTAGGAAGGTACCAAAGTAATCCCGGCAAGGAACACTGGACAGCGGTCAAGAATATCCTGAAGTACCTGAAAAGGACAAAGGACATGTTTCTCGTTTATGGAGGTGACGAAGAGCTCGTCGTAAAGGGTTACGTCGACGCTAGCTTCGACACAGATCTGGACGACTCTAAGTCACAAACCGGATACGTGTATATGTTGAATGGTGGAGCAGTAAGCTGGTGCAGCTGCAAGCAGAGCGTCATGGCGGGAGCTACATGTGAAGCGGAGTACATGGCAGCCTCGGAGGCAGCGCATGAAGCAATATGGGTGAAGGAGTTCATCGCCGACCTAGGAGTCATACCCAATGCGTCGGGGCCGATCAAACTCTTCTGTGACAACACTGGAGCTATTGCCCTTGCCAAGGAGCCCCGGTTTCACAAGAAGACCAGGCACATCAAACGTCGCTTCAACTCCATCCGTGAAAATGTTCAAGATGGAGACATAGATATTTGCAAAGTACATACGGATCTGAATGTCGCAGATCTGTTGACTAAACCTCTCTCGCGAGCAAAACATGATCAACACCAGAACTCCATGGGTGTACGATTCATCACAATGTAACTAGATTATTGACTCTAGTGCAAGTGGGAGACTGTTGGAAATATGCCTTAGAGGCAATAATAAAAGGATTATTATATTTCCTTGTTCATGATAATTGTCTTTTATTCATGCTATAATTGTATTATCCGTAAATCGTAATACACGTGTGAATACATAGACCACAATAGGTCCCTAGTAAGCCTCTAGTTGACTAGCTCGTTGGTCAACAGATAGTCATGGTTTCCTAACTATGGACATTAGATGTCGTTGACAACGGGATCACATCATTAGGAGAATGATGTGATGGACAAGACCCATTCCTAAGCATAGCACAAGATCGTGTAGTTCGTTTTGCTAGAGCTTTTCCAATGTCAAGTGTCTCTTCCTTAGACCATGAGATCGTGTAACTCCCGGATACCGTAGGAGTGCATTGGGTGTACCAAACGTCACAACGTAACTGGGTGACTATACAGGTGCACTACAGGTATCTACGAAAGTGTCTGTTGGGTTGACACAGATCGAGACTGGGATTTGTCACTCCATGTTACAGAGAGGTATCACTTGGCCCACTCGGTAGTGCATCATCATAATGAGCTCAAAGTGACCAAGTGTCTGGTCACGGGATCATGCATTACGGTACGAGTAAAGTGACTTGCCGGTAACGAGACTGAACGAGGTATTGGGATACTGACGATCGAGTCTCGGGCAAGTAACATACAGTCTGACAAAGGGAATAGTATACGGGGTTGCTTGAACCCTCGACATCGTGGTTCATCTGATGAGATCATCGAGGAGTATGTGGGAGCCAACATGGGTATCCAGATCCCGCTATTGGTTATTGACCGGAGAGCCGTCTCGGTCATGTCTGCATGTCTCCCGAACCCGTAGGGTCTACACACTTATGGTTCGGTGACGCTAGGGTTGTATGAATATGAGTATGCAGAAAACCGAATGTTGTTCGGAGTCCCGGATGAGATCCCGGACGTCACGAGGAGTCCCGGAATGGTTCGCAGGTAAAGAAAACTATATAGGAAGTGCTGTTTCGGCCATCGGGAAAGTTTCGGGGTCACCCGATATTGTACCGGGACCACCAGAAGGGTCCCGGGGGTCCACCGGGTGGGGCCACCTATCCCGGAGGGCCCCGTGGGCTGAAGTGGGAGGGGAACCAGCCCCTAGTGGGCTGGTGCGCCCCCCCTTGCCCCCCCCTGCGCCTAGGGTTGGAAACCCTAGGTGGGGGGGGGGGGGGGCGCACCACTTGCCTTGGGGGCACTCCACCCCCCTTGGCCGCCGCCCCCCTTGGGAGATTGATCTCCCAGGGCCGGCGCCCCCCACTGGGGGCCTATATAAAGGAGGGCAGGGGTAGGGCAGCCGCACCCCAAGTCTTGGCACCTCCCTCCCCCTGCTACACCTCATCCTCCTCCCGCAGCAGCTTGGCGAAGCCCTGCCGGAGTTCTGCTGCATCCACCACCACACCGTCGTGCTACTGGATCATCATGAACCTCTCCTTCCCCCTTGCTGGATCAAGACGAAGGAGACGTCACGCTGACTGTACGTGTGTTGAACACGGAGGTGCCGTCCGTTCGGCGCTAGGATCTCCAGTGATAGGATCACGACGAGAACGACTACCTCAACCCCGTTCTTTTGAACGCTTCCGCACGCGATCTACAAAGTGGTATGTAGATGCATATCTCCGTTCACTCGTTGCTGCTTAGATGAACTCATAGATGGATCTTGGTGAAACCGTAGGAAATTTTTTATTTTCTGCAACATTCCCCAACAGCAATAACATAACCAAGAGCCCCGGCAATTCGGATACCAAGGATAACAACGGCAGGTCACGTTGCAACAAGCATAAGCGCCGCATTAATGGTGACAATACTGAAGATACGACAGTCAACGCCAGATTCAGAGGCTCTAAACCGGGTCAGGCGAAGAAGCCATTCAAAAGAAACCCTCAGGGCCCATCCAGCTTAGACCGGATACTCGATCGCTCGTGCCAGATACACGGCACCCCCGAACAGCCAGCCAATCACACCAACAGGGATTGTTGGGTGTTCAAGCAGGAAGGAAAGTTAAGTGCCGAGACCAGAGACAAGGGGCTACATAGCGATGACGAGGAGGGGCCCCGACCGCCGAACAACAAAGGACAGAAGGGATTTCCCCCGCAAGTTCGGACGGTGAACATGATATACGCAACCCACATCCCCAAAAGGGAGCGGAAGCATGCTCTCAAGGACGTCTATGCGTTGGAGCCAGTCGCCCCAAGTTTAACCCATGGTCCTCCTGCCCGATCACCTTCGATCGAAGGGACCATCCCACCAGCATCCGTCATGGCGGATTCACCGCACTTGTCCTAGACCCAATTATCGACGGATTCCAACTTACCAGAGTTCTAATGGACGGCGGCAGTAGCCTGAACCTGCTTTACAAGGACACAGTGCGAAAAATGGGCATCGATCCCTCAAGGATTAAACCCACAAAGACAACCTTCAAAGGTGTCATACCAGGTGTAGAGGCTAGCTGTACAGGCTCGGTTACACTCGAAGTGGTCTTCGGATCCCCGGATAACTTTTGGAGTGAGGAGTTAATCTTCGACATAGTCCCATTTCGCAGCGGCTATCACGCCCTGCTTAGACGAACCGCATTTGCAAAATTCAATGCGGTGCCGCACTACGCATATCTCAAGCTCAAGATGCCAGGACCTCGCGGAGTCATCACGGTAAACGGAAACACCGAACACTCTCTCCGAATGGAGGAGCACACGGCGGCCCTGGCGGCGGAAGTACAGAGTAGCCTCTCAAGGCAGTTCTCCAATCCAGGCGTCAAACGTTCGGAACGTCAAGCGAGCCCGAAGTAACCTACAACAAATCTGGCTGGCACGTTCCGAGCAAGCATAGAAGTGCGGCCCCAACCCCAGCCCCCGCCAAACGGTGATACTGGTACCACGCGTACATAATTACGCCTTGGAGATAGTGAAGGAAATATGCCCTAGAGGCAATAATAAAGTTATTATTTATTTCCTTATATCATGATAAATGTTTATTATTCATGCTAGAATTGTATTAACCGGAAACATAATACATGTGTGAATACATAGACAAACATCATGTCACTAGTATGCCTCTACTTGACTAGCTCGTTTATCAAAGATGGTTATGTTTCCTAACCATGGACAAAAGAGTTGTCATTTGATTAACGGGATCACATCATTAGGAGAATGATGTGATTGACTTGACCCATTCCGTTAGCTTAGCACTTGATCGTTTAGTATGTTGCTATAGCTTTCTTCATGACTTATACATTTTCCTGTAACTATGAGATTATGCAACTCCCGTTTGCCGGAGAAACACTTTGGGTGCTACCAAACGTCACAACGTAACTGGATGATTATAAAGGAGTACTACAGGTGTCTCCAAAGGTACATGTTGGGTTGGCGTATTTCGAGATTAGGTTTTGTCACTCCGATTGTCGGAGAGGTATCTCTGGGACCTCTCGGTAATGCACATCACTATAAGCCTTGCAAGCAATGTAGCTAATGAGCTAGTTACGGAATGATGCATTATGTAACGAGTAAAGAGACTTGCCAGTAACGAGATTGAACTAGGTATTGGATACCGACGATCGAATCTCGGGCAAGTAATGTACCGATGACAAAGGGAACAAAGTATGTTGTTATGCGGTTTGACCGATAAAGATCTTCGTAGAATATGTAGGAGCCAATATGGGCATCCAGGTTCCGCTATTGGTTATTGACCAAGAATAGTTCTAGGTCATGTCTACATAGTTCTCGAACCCATAGGGTCCGCACGCTTAAGGTTTCGATGACAGTTATATTATGAGTTTATGAGTTTTTATATACCGAAGGAGTTCGGAGTCCCGGATGAGATCGGGGACATGATGAGGAGTCTCGAAATGGTCGAGACGTAAAGATCGATATATTGGACGACTATATTCGGACTTCGGAAAGGTTCCGAGTGATTCGGGTATTTTTCGGAGTACCGGAGAGTTATGGGAATTCGCCGGGGAGTATATGGGCCTTATTGGGCCATACGGGAATAGAGGAGAGAGGCCGAAAGGAAGGAGGCCTGCGCCCCCCCTCTGGTCCGAATTGGACAAGGGGGGCAGCCCACTTTTCCTTCTCCCTCTCCTCCTCTTTCCTTCTCCAACAAGGAAAGGAGGAGTCCTACTCCTTCTCTTTCCTTCTCCAACAAGGAAAGGAGGAGTCCTACTCCCGGTGGGAGTAGGACTTCCCCTTGGTGCGCCTCCTCCATAGGCCGGCCGCCTCCCCCCTTGCTCCTATATATATGGGGGCAGGGGGGCACCCCAAAGACACAACAACAATTGATCCTTGAGATCTATTAGCCGTGTGCGGTGCCCCCCTCCACCATAGTCCTCCTCGATAATATTGTAGCGGTGCTTAGGCGAAGCCCTGCGACGGTAGAACATCAAGATCGTCACCACGCCGTCGTGCTGACGGAACTCTCCCTCGACACTCGGCTGGATCGGAGTTCGAGGGACGTCATCGAGCTGAACGTGTGCTAGAACTCGGAGGTGACGTAGTTTCGGTGCTTGATTGGTCAGGCCGTGAAGACGTACGACTACATCAACCGCGTTTTTTTAACGCTTCCGCTTTCGATCTACAAGGGTATGTAGATTACACTCTCCCCTTTCGTTGCTATGCATCACCATGATCTTGCGTGTGCGTAGGAAATTTTTGAAATTACTACGTTACCCAACAGTGGCATCCGAGCCTAGGTTTTATGCGTTGATGTTATTTGCACGAGTAGAACACAAGTGAGTTGTGGGCGATACAAGTCATACTGCTTACCAGCATGTCATAATTTGGTTCAGCGGTATTGTTGGATGAAGCGGCCCGGACCGACATTACGCGTACACTTACGCGAGACTGGTTTTACCGCCGTGCTTCGCACATAGGTGACTAGCGGGTGTCTGTTTCTCCAACTTTAGTTGAACCGAGTGTGGCTACGCCCGGTCCTTGAGAAGGTTAAAACAACACTAACTTGACGAACTATCGTTGTGGTTTTGATGCGTAGGTAAGAACGGTTCTTGCTCAGCCCGTAGCAACCACGTAAAATTTGCAACAACAAAGTAGAGGGCGTCTAACTTGTTTTTGCAGGGCATGTTGTGATGTGATATGATCGAGACGTGATGAGATATAAGTTGTTGTATCAGATGATCATGTTTTGTTGAAGTTATCGGCAACTGGCAGAAGCCCTATGGTTGTCTCTTTGTTGCATAAGATGCAAGTGCCAAATAATTGCTTTACTTTATCGCTATACGATAGCAATAGTTGCAAGAGCAATAGTTGGCGAGCCGACCATGTGACGACACATTGATATAGATCAAGATGATGAAGATCATGGTGTCGTTCCGGTAACAATAGAGATCATGACAGTACTTTGGAGATGGAGATCACAAGCACAAGATGATGATGGCCATATCATATCACTTATATTGATTGCATGTGATGTTTATCTTTTATACATCTTATTTTGCTTAGTTTGACGGTAGCATTTTAAGATGATCTCTCACTAAATTATCAAGAAGTGTTCTCCCTGAGTATGCACCGTTGCGAAAGTTCTTCGTGCTGAGACACCACGTGATGATCGGGTGTGATAGGCTCTACGTTCAAATACAACGGGTGCAAAACAGTTGCACACGCGGAATACTCAGGTTAAACTTGACGAGCCTAGCATATAGCAGATATGGCCTCAGAACACGGAGACTGAAAGGTCGAGCGTGAATCATATAGTAGATATGATCAACATATTGATGTTCACTGTTGAAACTACTCCATCTCACGTGACAATCGGACATGGTGTAGTTGATATGGATCACGTAATCACTTAGAGGATTAGAGAGATGTCTATCTAAGTGGGAGTTCTTAAGTAATATGATTAATTGAACTTAAATTTATCATGAACTTAGTCCTGGTAGTATTTTGCAAATTATGTTGTAGATCAATAGCTTGCATTGTTGCTTTCATATGTTCCTAGAGAAAATTGTGTTGAAAGATGTTAGTAGCAACGATGCGGACTTGGTCCGTGATCTGAGGTTTATCCTCATTGCTGCACAGAAGAATTATGTCCTTGATGCACCGCTAGGTGATAGACCTATTGCTGGAGCAGATGCAGACGTTATGAATGTTTGGCTAGCTCAATGTGATGACTACTTGATAGTTTAGTGCACCATGCTTAACGGCTTAGAATTGGGACTTCAAAGACGTTTTGAACGTCATGGACCATATGAGATGTTCCAGGAGTTGAAGTTAATATTTCAAGCAAATACCCGAGTTAAGAGATATGAAGTCTCCAACAAGTTCTATAGCTAAAAAGATGGAGGAGAATCGCTCAACTAGTGAGCATGTGCTCAGATTGTCTGGGTACTACAATCGCTTGAATCAATTGGGAGTTAATCTTCCAGATAAGATAGTGATTGACAGAGTTCTCTAGTCACCATCACCAAGTTAGTAGAACTTTGTGATGAACTATAGTATGCAAGGGATGACGAAAGCGATTCCCAAGCTCTTCGTGATGTTGAAATTGACGAAGGTAGAAATCAAGAAAGAGCATCAAGTGTTGATGGTTGACAAGATCACTAGTTTCAAGAAAAAGGCAAAGGGAAAGAAAGGGAACTTCAAGTAGAATGACAAGCAAGTTGTCAGTCCCGTGAAGAAGCCCAAAGATGGACCAAAGCCTGAAACTGAGTGATTATACTGCAAAGGAAATGGTCACTAGAAGCGGAAATGCCCTGAATATTTGGTGGATAAGAAGGATGGCAAAGTGAACGAGGGTATATTTGATATACATGTTATTGATGTGTACTTTACTAGTGTTTATAGTAGCCCCTGAGTATTTTATACTTGTTCGGTTGCTAAATATTAGTAACTCGAAACAGGAGTTATAGAATAAACAGAAACTAGTTGAGGGTGAAGTGACGATGTGTGTTGGAAGTGGTTCCAAGATTGATATGATCATCATCGCACACTCACTATACTTTCAGGATTAGTGTTAAACCTAAATAAATCTTATTTGGCGTTTGCGTTGAGCATGAATATGATTTGATCATGTTTATAGCAATACGGTTATTCATTTAAAGTCAGAGAATAATTGTTGTTCTGTTTACATGAATAAAACCTTCGATGGTCATACACCCAATGAAAATAGTTTGTTGGATCTCGATTGTAGTGATACACATATTAACAATATTGATGCCAAAAGATGAAAAGTTAATAATGATAGTGCAACTTATTTGTGGCACTGTCGTTTGGGTCATATCGGTGTAAAGCACATGAAGAAACTCCATAAAGATGGATTTTTGGAATCACTTGGTTATGAATCATTTGATGCTTGTGAACCGTGCCTTTTGGGCAAGATGACTAAAACTCCGTTCTCCGGAACAATGGAACGAGCTAGTCACTTATTGGAAATAATACATACCGATGTATGCGGTCCAATGAGTGTTGATGCTCGTGGCGGGTATCGTTATTTTTCTGACCTTCACAAGATGAATTGAGCAGATATGAGTATATCTACTTAATGAAGCACAAGTCTGAAACATTTGAAAAGTTCAAAGAATTTCAGAGTGAAGTGGAGAATCATCGTAAAAGGAAAATAAAGTTTCTGCAATTTGATCGCGGAGACAAATATTTGAGTTACGAGTTTGGTCTTCAATTAAAACAATGTGGAAAAGTTTCACAAACTCATGCCACCTGGAACACCACAGCGTTATGGTGTGTCTGAATGTCGTAGCTACACTTTATTGGATATGGTGCGATCTATGATGTCTCTTATCGGTTTTACCACTATCGTTTTGGGGTTGTGCATTAGAGACAGCTGCATTCACGTTTAAAAAGGGCACCATCTAAATCCGTTGAGACGACACCGTATGAACTATGGTTTAGCAGTAAACCTAAGCTGTCGTTTCTTAAAGTTTGGAGTTGCGATGCTTATATGAAAAAGGTTTTCAACCTGATAAGCTCGAACCCAAATCGGAGAAGTGCGTCTTCATAGAATACCCAAAGGAAACTGTTGGGTACACCTTCTATCACATATCCGAAGGCAAAACATTCGTTGCTAAGAATGGATCCTTTCTAGAGAAGGAGTTTCTCTCGAAAGAAGTGAGTGGGAGGAAAGTAGAACTTGATGAGGTAATTGTACCTTCTTCCTTATTGGAAAGTAGTTCATCACAGAAATCAGTTCCAGTGATTCCTACACCAATTAGTGAGGAAGTTAATGATGATGATCATGAAACTTCAGATCAAGTTTCTACTAAACCTCGTAGGTCTACCAGAGTAAGATCCGCACTAGAGTGGTACGGTAATCCTATTCTGGAAGTCATGTTACTTTACCATGATGAACCTACGAACTATGAGGAAGCGATGATGAGCCCAGATTTCGCGAAATGGCATGAGGCCATAAAATCTGAGATATGATCCATGTATGAGAACAAAGAATGGACTTTGATTGACTTGTTAAATAAATGGACCTTCAAGAGGAAGACGGACACTGATAGTAGTGTTACTATCTACTAAGCTCGACTTTTTGCGAAAGGTTTTCGACAAGTTCAAGGTGTTGAATACGATGAGATTTTCTCACTCGTATCGATGCTTAAGTCTGTCTGAATCATGTTAGCAATTGCCACATTTTATGAAATCTGGCAAATGGATGTCAAAACTGCATTCCTTAATGGTTTTCTTAAAGGAGAGTTGTATATGATACAACCAGAAGTTTTTGTCGATCCGAAAGGTGCTAACAAAATGTGCAAGCTCCAGCGATTCATCAATGGACTGGTGCAAGCATCTCAGAGTTAGAATATACGCTTTGATAAGTTGATCAAAGCATATAGTTTTGTACAGACTTACGGTGAAGCCTGTATTTACAAGAAAGTGAGTGGGAGCACTACAGCATTTCTGATAAGTATATGTGAATGACATATTGTTGATCGGAAATAATGTAGAATTATTCTGCAAAGCATAAAGGAGTGTTTGAAAGGATTTCTTTCAAAGAAAGACCTCGGTGAAGCTGCTTACACATTGAGCATCAAGATCTATATAGATAGATCAAGACGCTTGATAAGTTTTTCAATGAGTACATATCTTGATAAATTTTTTGAAGTAGTTTAAAATGGAACAGTCAAAGAAAGAGTTCTTGCCTCTGTTGCAAGGTATGAAATTGAGTAAGACTCAAATCCCGACCACAGCAGAAAATAGAAAGAGAATGAAAGTCATTCCCTATGCATCAGCCATAGGTTCTATAAAAGTATGCCATGTTATGGACCAGACCTATTGTATACTCTGCCCTGTTGGCAAGGGAGTACAATAGTGATCTAAGAGTAGATCACTGGACATTGGTCAAAATTATCCTTAGTGGAATAAGGAGATGTTTCTCGATGATGGAGGTGATAAAAGAGTTCGTCGTAAAAGTTACATCGATGCAAACTTTTACATTGATCCAGATGACTCTAAGTCTCAATCTGGATACATATTGAAAGTGGAAGCAATTAGCTAGAGTAGCTCCGTGCAAAGCATTGTAGACATAGAATATTTGCAAAATACATACGACTCTGTAATATGACAGACCCGTTGACTAAACCTCTCTCACGAGCAAAACATGATCATACCTTAGTACTCTTTGGGTGTTAATCACATAGCGATGTGAACTAGATTATCGACTCTAGTAAACCCTTTGGGTGTTGATCACATGACGATGTTAACTATGGGTATTAATCACATACAGATGTGAATATTGGTGTTAAATCACATGATGATGTGAACTAGATTATTGACTCTAGTGCAAGTGGGAGACTGAAGGAAATATGCCCTAGAGGAAATAATAAAGTTATTATTTATTTCCTTATATCATGATAAATGTTTATTATTCATGCTAGAATTGTATTAACCGGAAACATAATACATGTGTGAATACATAGACAAACATAGTGTCACTAGTATGCCTCTACTTGACTAGCTCGTTTATCAAAGATGGTTATGTTTCCTAACCATGGACAAAAGAGTTGTCATTTGATTAACGGGATCACATCATTAGGAGAATGATGTGATTGACTTGACCCATTCCGTTAGCTTAGCACTTGATCGTTTAGTATGTTGCTATTGCTTTCTTCATGACTTATACATTTTCGTGTAACTATGAGATTATGCAACTCCCGTTTGCCGGAGGAACACTTTGGGTGCTACCAAACGTCAAAACATAACTGGGTGATTATAAAGGAGTACTACAGGTGTCTCCAAAGGTACATGTTGGGTTGGCGTATTTCGAGATTAGGTTTTGTCACTCCGATTGTCGGAGAGGTATCTCTGGGCCCTCTCGGTAATGCACATCACTATAAGCCTTGCAAGCAATGTAGCTAATGAGCTAGTTACGGAATGATGCATTACGTAACGAGTAAAGAGACTTGCCAGTAACGAGATTGAACTAGGTATTGGATACCGACGATCGAATCTCGGGCAAGTAACGTACCGATGACAAAGGGAACAAAGTATGTTGTTATGCGGTTTGACCGATAAAGATCTTCATAGAATATGTAGGAGCCAATATGGGCATCCAGGTTCCGCTATTGGTTATTGACCAAGAATAGTTCTAGGTCATGTCTACATAGTTCTCGAACCCGTAGGGTCCGCACGCTTAAGGTTTCGATGGCAGTTATATTATGATTTTATGAGTTTTGATGTACCGAAGGAGTTCGGAGTCCCGGATGAGATCGGGGACATGACGAGGAGTCTCGAAATGGTCGAGACGTAAAGATCGATATATTGGACGACTATATTCGGACTTCGGAAAGGTTCCGAGTGATTCGGGTATTTTGCGGAGTACCGGAGAGTTACGGGAATTCGCCGGGGAGTATATGGGCCTAATTGGGCCGTACGGGAATAGAGGAGAGAGGCCGAAAGGAAGGAGACCTGCGCCCCCCCTCTGGTCCGAATTGGACAAGGGGGGCAGCCCACTTTTCCTTCTCCCTCTCCTCCTCTTTCCTTCTCCAACAAGGAAAGGAGGAGTCCTACTCCCGGTGGGAGTAGGACTCCCCCTTGGTGCGCCTCCTCCATAGGCCGGCCGCCTCCCCCCTTGGTCCTATATATATGGGGGCAGGGGGGCACCCCAAAGACACAACAACAATTGATCCTTGAGATCTATTAGCCGTGTGCGGTGCCCCCCTCCACCATAGTCCTCCTCGATAATATTGTAGCGGTGCTTAGGCGAAGCCCTGCGACGGTAGAACATCAAGATCGTCACCATGCCGTCGTGCTGACGGAACTCTCCCTCGACACTCGGCTGGATCGGAGTTCGAGGGACGTCATCGAGCTGAACGTGTGCTAGAACTCTGAGGTGCCGTAGTTTTGGTGCTTGATCGGTCGGGCCGTGAAGACGTACGAGTACATCAACCGCGTTGTTCTAACGCCTCCGCTTTCGGTCTACAAGGGTATGTAGATTACACTCTCCCCTCTCGTTGCTATGCATCACCATGATCTTACGTGTGCATAGGAAATTTTTGAAATTACTACGTTACCCAACAGATACCATGGGCATAAGGGGAGGGGCACAACAACGGCACGCCCAGAATGCGGCTCAACCACACTAAGGGGCTCCCTATTTCGCCATTTTCCTTTTTACACACATTCAGGACCCTACTATTCGGAAGGCCTGTCCGGCAATACACTCGCCGAACCCACGATGCAATAGCCAGGGAGGGAGCAAGCCACGTCAAAAGTCCAGGTGGTTTCTATAACGAGTTTAATACCTGTTTTACTTACAATCCCGCAGCTTGCCCCTGGAGGGGAATATGTCAAATACTCCCATCTCTTGCTTACCGCACTTCTTGTATCATTCTGCTTTCGCAGCAGACCCTTTTTTAATAAACAATATATAGCTCTTACCTATTATTGTACTTATCTATTTTTTATATTCAAATATGTTCAGTCATCACATTGTGCAACCGTTCATTTTGGTGCGGACAATACACCAGGGGCTTACAACACCCCATAACATGGTGTGAGAAGACCGAACACTCTCACGAGTGCGGCACCCCGAACTTATAGCACTATATGCATCGGCTCCGAATCATGTCTTTGGTCAATAGTTGGGTTTGCCGGGCTCCCATGTTTTGGTACCTTACGTTCCGCATTGTTGGCTAAGGTAGCGCTGGGAGAACTACTGCGATTGTGCCCCAGTTGAGCTGGGTTAACACCTCAGTAGAGAAAGCTAAAACTGACTGTCATGATAGTGCACGAGACCGGTTGCTGTTCGCGAGGTTTCTTCGAGTCCTTAAAGACTTATGCCGCTTCGAGCGAGGAACCGGACTTATCCGGCCTAGGCGTGGATAGCGCCCTGAACTCGGTCTTCCGAATACTAGGGGCTTCGCCGAAATTTAAAATTATAGAATTCTATGGCTAAGTGAGAGTGATAAAGCATTATAAGTCCGACGGCCTGGTTCGTTGTGCTGAACGCCTCCCTAGATGGACCCAAGAATGGGAACAAGAGCGCTCAGGTTTATCACGAACACCCCAGCACTCGTGGCATGGGGGTCGAAGCCGACGACTTGCATCTCTCAGATTTGATAAACGGCCGCACAGAAGGTAATATTTTAAATTAACAAGCGTTGCTTAACGCATATGAACAAAGCTTCAGCGTACAGGATAACAAATGTGAGTCTACTCAAAAATTACAACTTTGGAGCACTCATCCGCTATACGGCGGGCAGCTTTCAGAACGCCATTATAATACATCTCGGGCGTACGATACTCCTTGCCCGGCAGTGGCGTGTCGGTCAACAGCTTCTCCACGTCTAGCTTGCCCCAGTGCACCTTAGCACGTGCAAGGGCCCGACGGGCACCTTCAATACAAACAGAGCGCTTGACAACCTCAATCCACGGACACGTGTTCACCAGCCGCCGCACCAGACCGAAGTAGCTCCCAGGCATGACTTCTCCAGGTCACAACCGAGCTATGAGGCCCTTCATGGCCTGTTCGGCCACCTTGTGGAGCTCGACCAGCTGCTTCAGCTGGTCGCTCAGGGGCACTGGATGTTCGGTCTCAGCATAATGAGACTAGAACACCTTTTCCGTCGAGCTCCCCTCTTCGGCTCGGTAGTATGCGGCGGCATCAGACACACTACGGGGCAGATCGGAGAAAGCTCCTGGAGAGCTCCGGATTCGGGTAAGTAGCAGATAATTAACTTCTATATTTTTGCTTTGCATAAAGAATGCCTTACCCGCCGCTATCTTCTTCATCGCCTCGATCTCTTGAAGGGCCTTCTGGGCTTCGGCCTTAGCGGTCTTGGCACTCTCAAGAGCCAAGGCAAGCTCGGACTCTCGAGTCTTCGAGTCACGCTCCAAACTCTCGTGTTTTTTCATGAGAGCCTGGAGCTCTTGCCGCACCTCCGCCAACCGCGCCTCCTGCTTCTCTCGCTCGGTGCACTCCAAGGCCGCACTATTTTCGGCCTTGGAGACTGCCTCTTTCAGGGTCGCCACCTCGGTCGTGGCTCCTGCAACATTAATGTTGGTCCTATTATTATTTTGCAACCAAGTATTTCTATATACATTTACAGGAGGTACTATGTACCCTCTTTATCCTCGAGCTGCTTCTTCGCACGGCCGAGCTCGCTCTTGGACCGCTCGAGGCTTTCCTTCAATGCATTGACCTCCGCAGTCAGTGCGGTAGAGGTCAGCAGCGCAGCCTGCATTCCCATATTGACATATTTCTATTAGACTCCTACGTATATCTTTTTAGATCCTCAGCTCGGCTTTTCTTTCCGAACACCAAACTGAGCATCAGGGGCTACTGTCTATGCGGTAATAATTTTTATATGTTTTTGAACACATACCTCAAAGCCCGTTAACAGGCTTGTATAGGTTTCCGTCAGCCCGCTCTTGGCGGACTGAACCTTCTGAATCACCGCACTCATAACAGTGCGGTGTTCCTCGTCGATGGAGGCGCCGTTAAGCGCCTCCAGCAAATTTTCCGGCGCCTCCGGATGGACGGAAGTCGCCGGCGTCGCAGGCTTGCCCTTCTTATGAAGGCGCCGCCTGTCAGACTCTGGAACCGCTGATGGTTCCGGAGCAGGGTCCGGCCCGGGGCCGGACTTAGATCCCTCCGGAGCCTTACCCCCTTTTGGCCTGGAGTCCGGAAGGTCGCCCTGTGGCGCCTCCAGGACAACCTCCTCCTGGTTTTGTCCCCTACGGGACTCCACCTCAGCATCGTCTGTAGGGAGAGGGGAGGAGGCCGTCGGAAGTGAAGTGCTATTCACGTCCGACGAATTCAGAGAACCGCTCGACGAATCGCCAAGCTGAGCTCTGGGCGGACTGCATAATTGGATTCGGCGTTAGACGCTATCGAATAATAAAGGAGTGCAATAAGTCATTCGGGTAGCCGGACGCTTACGATTTTGCTATGGGCTTGACCCTGGATGGCCATTCCCCCCCGCCGTCTTCGACGTCGGGGGCGTAGTCCGGCAGAAGGGTCTTCCCCTTCTTGGACCCTCCGGCTTCCCCAGTTGGGGCGACCTTTCTTTTCTTTCAACCCCCCGTTGGAGGGGGATAGGCTTGTTCTTCTTCTTCCTCCTCCTCGTCTTCGGAGGCGGAGGGTGCGTTGGGGTTGTCGGGCAAATCCGACGCCACCGGGCATCGGGAACTCTTTCGGGTCCCCGTGGCCTTCTCCTTGGCCTTCTTCTCCGGCACCACGTGAGGTGCCGGAACCATTAGATTTGCTAAGTGTGCGTCTGCTGGGCCTTCGGGCAAAGGGGCCGAACAGTCAAACTGTTCAGATGTCCTCTTCCAGTCCTGTCAAAGGAACGGGAGTTTAGATCCCACATAAAGTCACACTGTGAAATTCAAGTATCCCGTAAGGGACTAAATGTAAGCTTACTTCGGAGGCTTGACGCTTGGCACAGAATCCGCGTTCCTCGGTGACGGGAGGGGAGACCTCGGAACTCTTGAAAAGCACCTACCGGGCGTCCTCGTGCTTCGTTTCGTAGAGCCGGGATAGAGTCTGGTGCTGGGCCGGGTCGAACTCCCACAAATTGAAGTCCCGTCGTTGACACGGGAGGATCCGGCGGAAGAGCATGACCTGGACCACGTTGACAAGCTTAACCTTCTTGGTCACCAGGTCTCGGACGTAGGTTTGGAGTCCGGTCACCTCTTCCGGATTGCCCCACGACAGGCCTGTCTCTTTCCAAGATGTGAGCCGGGTGGGGATGCCGGATCGATATTCGGGGGCCGCTGCCCATTTAGAGTCACGCGGCTCGGTGATATAAAACCACCCCGATTGCCACCCTTTGATGGTTTCCGCGAAGGCACCTTCGAGCCAAGTGACGTTGGATATCTTGCCCACCATAGCACCTCCGCATTCCGCTTGTCGGCCTTTCACAACCTTCGGCTTGACGCTGAAGATCTTCAGCCATAGGCCAAAGTGGGGCTGGATGCGGAAGAAGGCCTCACACACGACGATAAACGCCGAGATATTGAGGATGAAGTTCGGGGCCAGATCGTGGAAATCCAGGCCGTAGTAGAACATGAGCCCCCGGACGAACGGGTGAAGAGGAAAACCCAGTCCGTGGAGGAAATGGGGAAGAAAAACAACCCTCTCATGGGGCCTGGAGGTGGGGATGAGTTGCCTCACATCTAGAAGCCGGTGCGCGACGTCGTTAGACAAGTATCCGGCATTCCTCAGTTTTTTGATTTGCCCCTCCGTGATGGAGGAGGCCATCCATCTACCTCCCGCTCCGGACATGGTTGGAGAAGGTTGAGGTGGGAAGTGCGGGCTTGGGCGCTGGAGCTCGAGCGCGCAGGGACGGATAGGCAGAGGAGGAAGAAGGCGTGAATGGAAAGGGTGGATTCTTATCCTCTTATATGGGTGGCCAAAACTACGAGCCCCCCACCGGCCTAATAAAACTTGCTTATCTCCCAAGCGTCGCGGCTAATGGCGCGCTTGGGTTACCCACACCCGTATTGAGGAGAATCCCGCAATAAGGGGACACGATCTCTGCTTTGACAAGACATGCCAAGGAAACCGCCTTGCTAAATGCGCTGAGGTGGAACAGTTAAATGAATAAAAGCCTGGCCGTGGCATGATGTCACGCCGCGGAATACGTCAGCAGATCCGATTGATGCAAATGTTATTCTCCCTACGGTGGAATGTGGAACTTATTTTGCAGAGCCGGACACTACCCTGGTGTTAAACATCTTTGCAATGTCGAGTGAAAGCCTTGGGCGCCCCGCTTTGCAATATTCGGAGGAGGAACCTGCCTTGCAATGTCGAAGACAACTTGCGCGCCGGACTCGTCGTCATTGAAGCCTGGTTCAGGGGCTACTGAGGGAGTCCCGGATTAGGGGGTGTCCAGATGGCCGGACTAAGACCTTTGGCCGGACTCCTGGACTATGAAGATACAAGATTGAAGACTCCGTCCCGTGTCTGGATGGGACTTTCCTTGGCGTGGAAGGCAAGCTTGGCGATACGATATGAAGATCTCCTCCCATTGTAACCGACTCTGTGTAACACTAGCCCTCTCCGGTGTCTATATAAACCGGAGAGTCTTAGTCCATAGGACGAACAACAATCATACCATAGGCTAGCTTCTAGGTTTTAGCCACTCCAATCTCGTGGTAGATCTACTCTTGTACTACCCATATCATCAATATTAATCAAGCAGGAGTAGGGTTTTACCTCCATCGAGAGGGCCCGAACCTGGGTAAAAACATCGTGTCCCTTGTCTCCTGTTACCATCCGCCTAGACGCACAGTTCGGGACCCCCTACCCAAGATCCGCCGGTTTTGACACCGACACTAGCCCTCTCCGGTGTCTATATAAACCGGAGAGTTTTAGTCTGTAGGGCGAACAACAATCATACCATAGGCTAGCTTCTAGGGTTTAGCCTCTCTGATCTCGTGGTAGATCAACTCTTGTACTACCCATATCATCAATATTAATCAAGCAGGAGTAGGGTTTTACCTCCATGAGAGGGGCCGAACCTGGGTAAAAACATCGTGTCCCTTGTCTCTTGTTACCATCCGCCTAGACGCACAGTTCGGGACCCCCTACCCGAGATGCGCCGGTTTTGACACCGACAGCGGGCATACCTGAGCGGGAGGGGGTCGGGGCGGGGCAGGGCGGGGCTGGCGTCGGCGGCGGGGCGGGCGGGGCGGGGCGGGGCTGGCGTCGGCGGCGGCGTGGGCGGGGCGGCGTCGGTGGTGGCGTCAGTGGGGATCGACGAGTGGCACGAGTGAGAGAGACAGGAAAGAGGGGGCTAGCGGCCCGGTGCTATAGCTAACTTAGCTATAGCGCGTGTTGGCAAAACACGCTATAGCTAAGTTAGCTATAGTGTTGTTCCAGCAAAAACGCGCTACTGCTATTTTTTTTCATTCTTTATTTTTTTTGTTTTTCTTAGCTATAGCGCTTCCCAGGATAAAACGCGCTACTGCTAACTTTTTTTCTTTTTCTTTTTTCTTTTTATTTTTTTATTTTTCTTGCATTTCATTTTCCACAACTTATTAGTTCCGTTTTCTTTTTCTTTTCATTTCATTTCATTTTCCAAAACTTCCTTTCTTTTTCTTTTTCTTTTTCTTTCATTTGCACTTTTCTTTTTCTTATCTTTCTTTTGCACTTTCCTTCCATTAATTTGGTCCGTCGTTTGAGCAATATACCACTGTTACCCTCCGGATAATAATTAGTATGATATATCTTACATCATTTGACCGCTATCGGCGGTATACAAAATAGCTAGACACACACAAACTTTGGGGATTAGTTTGTCAGCTTGGGCGACGACGACGCTTCAGACTGATCTTCTTCCCTCTTTTTGTTCGTTGTCGAATAACTGAGCCCATGGTCGTGACTTTTCCTTCTCCAGGGATTACGATCTTTCGTAGGTAATGTAGTCTTCATTCTACTTTTGACGCATGTTTCATCGTCATCAGCATTATCTTCCATCATCGGATCACCGTACTGGTCATAGTCTTCCTCGTTGGCGACTCCATCCATTCCGCCGATGCTCCTTTTGCTTGTCTTCACGACAACACGGCTGGGATTGATCGGATCAGTTATGAAGAAACATTGTGTCACGTGTTTAGCGTGTACCCATGGCTCATTTTTGGCGATGGCGTTGATGGTACCGCTATCGGAGTCGGGTATACACAAGATAGTGATATGTCGGTTTTCTCTGTGTACATTCTTAGCCCATCTAACACAGAACATCGTCGCGCTATGCAATCCAGAGTAGTTAATCTCCCATATATCTTCGACCCTTCTGTAATATCTTTCAATTACATTCCCCGTCATGGATTCCATCGTCACCCCTGAGTTTTGGTCATCACTGTTTATATCTTTCTCCTCCGTGTAGAATGTGTATCCGTTGATATCATATGCTTGATAAGTCGCGAGTTTGGTCGAGGGGCCAGGTGCTAAGGCGTATATGAGTGTTCCATTCGGACAACCCTCTTCCGGGGGATTAGCCAGAACTCGCTCTTTGAACCAACTCACGAAAGTGGATTTGTGCTCTCTAATAATTTCAGCGTCCGTCCTGTGCACCCCACGGTCACGGTACTTCTTTGCGATGGTCTCTTTGTGCAGTGTCATGAAATCTTCTAGCACATCTAGATGTTGTAGCACTACTAAGTTTGCCCTGTCAAGGTCGTTTTGTCAGCCCGAGCGTAACACATTCACATCCCTATGACCGTTGGTGTGACCTTCGCCTTCGAGCCGTCCACGGTGCTTGTTGACGGGCAAACCAACAATAGGGTCTTTTGTCAGATAACTCTCACAGAAAGAGATGCACTCTTTGGTCAGATATCCCTGGGCTATGCTTCCATCTGGACGGGACATGTTGCGAACGAATCCTTTGATGACCCCATTCATCCTCTCGAATGGCGTCATGCTATGCAGGAATGTCGGCCCTAGGTCGATGATGTCGTCCACGATGTGGACACATAGATGCACCATGACATCAAAGAAAGCAGGCGGGAAGTACATCTCTTGATCATTTAGTATGACAACGATCTCTTCCTATAGCCTATGGAGTTGCTTCACACTGATCGACTTTCGAGAGATAGCATCAAAAAAGTGGCATAGGTCAGTAAGCGTCTCACGCACATGTGTATCCATAATCCCTCTAAGTGCAACCGGGAGTAACTGCATCATCATCACATGATAGTCGTGAGACTTCATCCCACTAAACCTTTTTTTCTTAGTGTCCAGATATCTGCTTATCTTCCCACGGTATCCGGAACTAACTTTGATTCCAGCAAGGCACTTGAACAATTGATCGACCTCCTTCGGATTAAGGTGAAGCAATAGTGGGGTCAATATTGTTCTTCCTTCTTGTTTACTTTTTTGCCCCTATCTTCCGTCTTCGTCTCCGTCTCGGTCTCCTCTAACCTGTTACTGGGCATTTGGAGATCTTTCCTGATATTCAAAAATTCCAAGTCTTTTCTTGCCTTCGGCCCATCCTTGGTCCTCTCAGGCATGTTCATCAATGTTCCAAGCAAACTCTCAAGGATATTTTTTGTGATATGCATTTGATCAAGGCTATGAGGTGTGTCAAGTATGGGCCAGTATTCCAAGTCCCAGAAAACAGATCTCGTCTTCCATATCTTTAGCAGGGGTTCCGGCGCCTTTTTCTTCATCTTTCCCGGGGAGGGGCACTCTTGCTAGTTCTTCAATAACTCATATATGTATGC
This sequence comes from Triticum aestivum, assembly GCF_018294505.1. NCBI lineage: Eukaryota > Viridiplantae > Streptophyta > Magnoliopsida > Poales > Poaceae > Triticum > Triticum aestivum. Next base: position 713,246,994 of record NC_057803.1, read on the forward strand.
ACCGCTACGCTTACGTGGAGGACCTCGATGCTCAGCCTTACCATTGAATAGATCTCCACGCTTTCTCCATGGGTCATCCTTCTCGAGCCATCTTTGATGCCCCATGTACACGATTTTTGAAGACCCGTCATCTTTCGATAGCTGCAAAGAAGTCATATCATCCATGCACGTTGTGCATCAGCAATATCCGTGGCACACCTGGCCGGAGAGATAGCCGTAACCGAGATAGTCCTGCACCGTCGTGATCAGCGCGGATCTCATGTAGAAATACTCTCCTTTTCTTGCATCCCATGTCCTGGCCGACATTTTCCATAAGGTATCTAGCTCCTCTTTCAGTAACCCGAGATACAGATTTATATCATTTCCCAGTTGTCTCGGCCCTTGAATAAGCATAGCCATGTGTATGTATTTTTCCTGCATGCACAACCAGGGGGGAGGTTGTACACCCATACAAACATGGGCCATGTGCTATAATTGGTGTTCTGGTTGCCAAATGGATTCATGCCATCACTACTAGCGCCAAGCACGATGTTCCTTGGATCATTTGCGAAAAATTCAAATTCAGCATTTAATGCTCTCCACTGGCTAGCATCTGCAAGGTGTCTCAGCTTCGGCTCATCTACCTCATCAGGCTTCACCCTCTCCGTGTGCCAGCGCATAAGCTTCGCTTCCTTAGGATCTATGAAATACCGCTGTAGACGCGGAGTGATCCGAAAGTACCATACAACTTTCTGTGGAGATTTCTTTCCGGCCTTTTTATATCGTGAAGCATAGCACTTTGGACAGATGGTTTTTTCCGCGTGCTCGTTCCGATATATGATGCAATCATTGATGCATGTGTTATATCTAATATGTGACAGATCAAGAGGGCACACGATTTTCTTTGCCTCCTCAACACTAGTAGGACATAGGCTTCCTGCGGGAAGAATCTTCTTTAGATACTTCAGAAGCTCATCCAGGCTTGTATCTGTCCATTTGTTTTTTGCCTTATTCTTTAGAAGTTCTAGTGTGAAACTCAAGCGGGTCACCTCTGGATTGCAACCATCATACAAAGGAGTCATCAAGTCTACCTCCAGTTGCGCTAGTTTGGCCTCCTCTCTTGAAGCAGCTCTGTAGCTAGTCGTCTTCTTGCGAAGCAGGTCTTGAACATGTGGGTCCCGCATGGCTGAACTTAGTAGCGACGAAGACGGCGGCGTGTCCGCTTCTTCTCCGCCTTGAACTGCCTCTTCGCCATCGACATTTCCGAGGCTGTCTTCCTCTTCGGGCACATAATCGGTCATCTCTTCATCTGGTGGCCCCATGTCGTTATTTCCTGCCCCATTGATGTCCTCATCATCATCATCATCATCTTCACTTATCCACCGAGTATGGCCAGGCATGAAACCATGCATGAGCAGGTGCGCCTTGAATTTACCACCCTTAAAGGGGTCGAGCCTAACTCCTCCTTTGCATTTTCGACACAGACATAAAACATCCTTCGGTCTTTTTTCATACATGTCATCCACAGCGGATTGCTAGTATCTTTCCACCATCCTTCCATTGACCTTCATTATCATCTGCGCCCGGAGCAAATATTATAACCACGTATATATGCATGCATGGATCAAATTCATACAAAAATTTGTCATGACCTTCCCTAAACATAGGACATATTGAGTTTGCATGCCCGAAATTCGCCGAAACGGAATTGAATCGACATTTCGGCAAAACATAGGCAAATCATGTCACCCACATTATTTCATCAAATACACAATATAGGCAACTCAAATTATGCCACACACAATTCGGTATATATATTCTCATATCGCCCATATATATAGTTTCGGTCCAATCCACACAAACACCTTTTTTTGCTCACCTATGTGTCGAGAGGGATATCGAGAACCTTTCTTCTTAATTACCTATTAGTTCTAGATATATAGCTCTAACTAGCTAGCTAGCCAGCTAGCTAGGGAGAGAGAGAGAGCTAGCTAGCTAGCTAGGGAGATAGTGGGAGAGGAGAGGGAGAGAAGAGGGAAGGCATTAATGGAAGAGGGGGGAGGGCAAAGAAGAGGGTGAGGCAGGGCATTAATGGAGGGGGTGGGGTGGTGGAGGGCACAAAGAAAAGTGGGGTGGTGGAGGGCAAAGAAGAGGGGGAGGGAGGGGGCTCTAATGGAGGGGGGAGGGGCAAAGAAGAGGGGGAGGCATTGAAGAACAAGCAAGTGCAAGAGGGAGGGGGAGAAAGAAAGGGGGGAAGAAGTGGGGGAGGGGGGAAAGGTGGTAGATATTATGGCTGGCGACCATAGCAGTAGCGCGGGTCACCAAAGCACGCTACTGCTATGTGTGCCAGCCAAAATATCTACTGGTACATAAAACTATCTATAGCGCTTTCTCAAAAAACACTTTACTACTAAAATATTACACATAGAAGAAGTAGCAGTAGCGATTCTTGGTGGCCCAATGCTATTGCTATATTACTAACAGTAGCGCTTGTTAGACTATGAACGCTGCTACTATTTTTTGGCCGGGGGGTGTGGTGTGGTTAACTTACTAGTAGCGTACCGTCTAAAAGCCAACACTGCTGCTAAGTTTTACCAGTAGCACGGTTTGTGACACACTCTACTGGTAATTATCAGTAGCGTTGGCTCCAAAACAAACGCTACTGGTAAACTTCTATGTATAATCCTTTTCCTAGTAGTGTCTTACCGCGGCTGCTGGCATGGAGTTAGCCTGGGCTTCTTCCTCGAGTCCTGTCATGATCGTGCACTCGATGAAAGAGCTTTACAAGCGGCATTGCCCTTCTGCACTCACGCGATATTGCTGGATCGGGCTTTTGCCCATTGTCCAAGATTCCCCATTGTTGCCCCCCCATGGGAGTCCAGGCCCTAGTCGAACTCTTCTTGCTGGCCCAACCCAACATGCATTTTAGAGTGCTGCGCCAGGGCGATAGGTGCTCCGCCAGTCACGCATCCTGAGACAGTGGGCGGGGGAACAACACGTTGAAGCCATGGACTCCATAGTATATGTTGGTAGCTAGCATACAGGATTGAGCCATTTTTGACCAATTGGTCCGTATATCATAGGCGATCGAACGGCCGCCCCCATCTTACTAGACCAACCTGCTATAATTATTCAGGGTCGGTTCTGTTCGGAGTTTCGAGGGAAACCTTAGAGCTTTCTTCGCCTATGTTCCCGTGTCCGGGTCGATCAGAGGTTCGGCTTGCTTCTCCCCCACCCTCACCTATGAAATGGATAACCTTTGCTACCATGGATTTCATGGAAACAAGGTAATCCGTAGTTGGTAGCAGATGTTCCGCGGGATCAGATATCCTCCGTCTTGTCTCTGCATTCGAGGAATGCTTGTAGCTGACGCTTTACGCCCAATAATTCCGGATAACGCTTGCATCCTCTGTCTTACTGTGGCTGCAGGCACAGAGTTAGCCGATGCTTATTCCTCAGACACCGTCATTGTTTCTTCTCCGGGAAAAGAAGTTGACAATCTTATTGTTGATTATATCTTTTCATTGAAGTGGTCATGTTATATCTTTTCATTGAAGTGGTTCGATTGTGCCCAAGTGGCCTTTTTTATTTTCCAGGGAATGAAGCCGAGTGGCCTATGTTTTGCCGGAATGCTGATTCATTTCCATTCCGGCAAATTTCAGGTGCTCGATTTGTCCACTTTTTAGCAAAGGTCATGCCAAAATTTTCCGTGAATTTCGGGATGACTTGTGCTACAAACTAGGACATATTGAGTGCGCGGGATTTGCCGCACCTGGAAGGAATCAATGTTCCTGCAAAACATAGGCCTTTTTATGTAATTATTCAGTTTATTAGGTCTAGAATTAATTGACTAGATTTAATCGTTGGAAACATGGCTAGCAACGATGAAGGACATGGTTCCGGTGATTGCGACGACGTCTACCGGCGGTAAACGAATATTTGAGCCTTGCCACGGTTGTTGTTGCTGGGCCCACCTGTCTCATCCGAGACCAACATGAAGACCAGCGCTGAGACTGGTGTTGAGACCCAGACCGACACCCACATAACAACTCGCTTCTCTCCCCTCCACTCACTTCATCTTCCCACTTTCCCCTCCGCCGCCGCATCGCCGCGTGCGTCCACGAGCTGGCGGCCCGCGACTCCACCCGCCGCATTAGTCCCTCTCCTCCCCTCTCCACTCATCTCTCTTGTCCACTCACTCTCCACCTCTCGCCCTCTCACCTTCCCGACGCGCGTCGCCGAGCCCGCAACCACCACGCCATCTTGCCACGTCCACCGCACCAGTCTCCGGCGAGCCGTGTGCGACTGCTGGGGACGCACGCATGGAGCTTCATCGCCCAGGCGTGGGTGCTGGATCCGGTCGCGTTTCGTTCGGATCCGCGGCGGTGCTGGTCTCCGGCGACTTCGACGGTGGATCCGAAGTGGGGTTCCTTGATCTGCTACGCCGGAAGCTCCGGTATGCAGATCCGACCCCTTTCATGCTCTACTTTTCCTTTTGCTGCTTCCCTGAACTGATCTCCTACTCGCTGATGTATCGAGGCGCCGTGACCTGGCCTCACAAGCAGGGCCAGGGCGACGACTGCTCCCGACAGCCAAGACACGGCCACGGTGGTGCAGCCTGTGGTCTACATCGCAGGCAAGAAGCACCACCAAGAGGTCGGGTCACGGTGGTGCAGCCTATGATCTACATCGCCTACCTCTCCGCCGTCTTCTGCAACCCCCACCACTTCCGCGGCAAGGTGAGACAAATGGCCCCTCCCTGCTCCACCGTTCCCATGAATCCCAAGAACATCATACGAGTTATATGCTTGTATACTCTATACTTCAAACTATCATCATGTTCATTGCCAATAGTCTTTGTGAATCCCGTGTTTTCAGATAACAGCAAGGTTTCTGAATATTTTGTGATACACGAGAATTAGAGGAAGGATGTGGAAACTTTAGAGCTAAGTGTAAGAGAGAAGCAGGTGAAGAGTTAGATAAAGGTTTTTCCCTGATCTACATGCAATGCATTTCTCCTTAGAAACAAAACTGCATGCCATTAGCTTCACATGTTAGACATAAGCTTTACTAATTCAATTGGCATGGTACGACACAATTCTAACTGGTTTCCGTATTGATTAATGGTACCCATGTACATTCAGTAGGGCGAGTTAGTCTTGCTATATTGCATTCAGGCATAGTGTTGAAATTTCATCAAAAATAAGTTCGCCCATGATATTTAAGATCAATTCTGGAAGGATGACCTGACATACCTGAACATAAGATAAACATAAGGTGACTAAAAAATACATTGAACCAAATGTGCCTGACTGAATTTTACTTGGAAGTACTGAATATTATTTGGAATCATATGTGTTATTAACTTATTATTCTTTGGATGTGGCTGGCCATTGCTAGCATGCATACATGTAGCCACATCTATGTGATATGGTCAGTATATATCTATCATGAGAATAGTGTCTCATGCAATCAAGTCGCAATTGTTCATCCTCTTCGATTATCTTGCACTGCAGAATTGTTGTACAGAACAATTTTATAGGTGGTATTCGTTATTTCTCAGTAATGTATATGGAACAATGATCACACATATTCCTATAAGCTATAGTCTCTTCACATTTATGCATATTCTTGCTGAGGCAGAAAAGAAAAGTAGTTATAGTAAGTAGATATATTTCTTCCCATTTGTGTATTCTTGCCGGGAGAGAAAAACATTAGCGACAAATAAGCAGTTATGTATAAACTTCTGCCATGCAAACTGGAAACGAAAACTGATTATCATTTTCTGCTTTCTGACTTGCAATGTAGGATGTGAGAGCTTATATCCCCATAAAATAAGTAAGAGTTACAAAGTCTTTCAATGGTGGTCTTGTATACCCTCATAATTATTGTTGTTGTCGTCTTGTATAAATAGCCAGGTTCTTTTTCGGTTTTTTCTTGGGCGTCGATGAGCACAGGAGCTCGGAGGAGGCCACCATGGAGCTGATGCCACCTCGGCAAACAAAACCTGTGCATAACGAGAATGACGAGGCGAGCCAATACTACAGAGGAGCTGGACCATAGTGAGGTCTTAATTTTAAGTAGCAATCTTGGTTGCTAGCATAGGTAAGGTTTGAAGTATCTGTCCACCTTTTAAAATATAAGTGTCTAAATACTCAATAATGATTATAGTGATTTAAGACAATCAGGTGCCATTTGGTTTAGCATATAAGTTTCTAAATACTAAATATAGGTATCTATCAACACTTTGGTTTAACAATCAGGCACCGTTTTCTTCATCTTGCTAGCTCCAGTTTGTTGCAAAGAAACTATTAACTATAGTGATCTATGACCGGACTTCCTGCTGATTTAGTGATTTATGATTCCTACAAGTATATAGGAATATTTCAGCTCCATCATAGGAAAAATAATCTGAAATAGAGTTTCGGTGAACTTGAATATCATGACGTGAACTTGCTTCATTTAGTTTGAACTTGGCAAACATGGTGTTTACAGTACATTATTCATGCTTGCTCTGACACTTGTGTGTTCAATGGTTATGTATCTTATTAATGTTGCTCAAAATATCATGTTTGTAAGATCGGGTAGATGTTCTGGTGACCTCAGAACACCATTTCAGAATACTCTTCTTGTGATGAATTTTTTTGCTCCCATAGCAACGCACGGGCAATTACCTAGTAGATGGTAAAGAGCCTTTTTATGTTAAAGCACGGTTATTTTCTAAACAACTCACAAAATTTTTACATGTCTATGTGCCCGGTTGCAACGCACGTTCAGTTACCTAGTTAACAATAAAAAGGCCAAGTCTTTCATCTTGAAAGGAGATTTTTTTGTTCAACATGATATTGTGTTTCTAGCCTCATTTGGTCTTTGTTGCAGGTTAAGAAATTTACAGCTTAAAAATTAATAACGCAGCGATCCCCTTCCTATAGTAAAAAATTCTTATTAGGAATCGTGATATTACAATAATCCAGAAATGGTTATGTAAAATACATAATATTCACTGTTGTTGGCATTTTCACAATTATCTTGATTTTATCTCACTGCAATTCATTGCTCATGGCTTATACTGGCTTTTCTATTTTGAATGTTCTCTTTCTTTAGGAATCTGGCTACTGTTTGGTGCTAACTCCTGTGGTAAGTCATATTATATCTTGTGTCAATAGCCTGTATAATTTTTTGCATCATTTGCACTCATAAGATTTTTATTAATGATGGTAATATAGGGAGCACATGTACGTGCAGCTGTGGAATGATAACCCAAATCACCTCAATTAGAAAGGGGAGGCCAAACTATGATATGGTTTAGTACCAGTTGATGGAGCAACAAAAGGTAATGCCTATCTTAGTAATTCTAAGCTCATTTCCCCCCAATAAGTGTTCCTTGCAAAATGATATTTTCCAATATAATTTAATTCATGTGCTTCTTTACATCAAATATATTTTATACTGGGTTGATGGAGTTGGCTGTGTTTGCATTTGATAATGGTTTCTTAAGAGTCTTTTTATGACACCAGTACATAATTATGGTTGGGATTTTGAAGGATAGTTGTATTTGGTTACCTGTATTATAATTTTTCTTGAGTTAATTAAATCAGAAGCTATTTTTATCAAAAAGCAATTTCCTTTCCTATGAGGCTATGATGGCAATCATAATTATGCCCGTGTGAAATTAAAACAAGCATTTTAGATGCAGTTTGTGGAAAATGTCATTATTTTTCCAAGCCATGATGCTATCGTCAAATTAACACATCAAATGTGTTACCTCCTATAAATTAAATATTTCCAAGCCTTGATGTCATTCCTTTTTCTTTCCAAGCCTAATCAAAATATGGAAGCTATGATGTATATTGGGTATTGGTCACTTTGTTGTGTGTATTATTTTTGGAACTGCTGTTGATGGCCCGTGGCCCCGTTGCAAAGGCCTCAAGATAAGATCAAGGAGTACCTCAAGGTAATTCTCGTTCTGCAATGTTTTGTTCATGCTATGAAATCTTATTTTGATACATTCATTAGAATTTGCCTTGAACAATGTCATGAACTATCTGTTTATTCAGTTTAGAGTCATCTGTGGAGGTACTGATCAGCATGCCATCCGTTCTTTTCTAACCAATTCTGGTGCTTAACAAGTGATATGTTTGGATTTTGTTAGCCTTTTCCTGTCCACTTAAAAGTTCATATTTGTTAAACTTAACCTGAACTACAACACATAAGCAAACTATCATGCATTAATGTACTAGTGATAGTAGTTCACAAACTACAATATCCAAAGGGGTTGTGTAGTTGCTTGTGTGCAAAATAGCTAAATTATGTACAATAGGCCTCAAAAGAATAACTATGGTTGTGCTACAGCTATGTGGTTTGAACACCTATTTTTGCTGTTAATTTGCATAACATCCGTCAAATTCATTGGTTGTAGAAGGACAATTTTGTTACTCTCAGCATTTATTGTTGGTTACAGATAGAATGACAAATTAAAGGCTCATTTCCCGCCAATAAGTGTTCCTTGCAAAATGATATTTTCCAATATAATTTAATTCATGGGCTTCTTTCCAATATGTGGAGTTGGATGTGTTTGCATTTGATAATGCTTTCTTAAGAGGCTTTTTATGACACCCGTACATAATTATGGTTGTCATTTTGAAGGATAGTTGTATTTGGTTACCTGTATTATAATTATTCTTGAGTGAATTAAATTAGAAGCTATTTTTATCAAAAACCAGCTTCCTTTCCTATGAGGCTATGATGGCAATCATAATTTTTATAGTATACCTCAACCAAACATACTTTTGATAGTACACCTCAAGCAAACATAACAACTATTACAGTTTTAGAGAAGATAAAGATCCAGAATTGTTCATAGCTAGAGGTACTCGCCTTCTTGATGCTCCTTGCTTATACAAGGTACTCCTTGGGAAATTTTCCTCCAAGTCTGGCTGTTGTGATGGCCGAAAGAAGAGCAAGGAGGGGGAGGAGGGACGGTAGAGGAGGTTCACATATATAGGTAGGCCATGCGGAGGATAACTGGCTAGCAGATCATTCCATAATCTAGCACTACCATATATACCTGCACGGTGCACATCTATTTCCTTTTTCCATCAAATGCACACCTGTTAATAAATTAGGCATTGAGGGATGGCACAGGAGGTTAACATATATTGGTAGGCCATGCAGGGGAAGGCTGGGTAGTAGATATCTTTGCTTTTTTCAGATATATACTTATGTATGGTGCAGATATCTTTCCTTTTTTCATCAAATGCACAACTCTTAATATATTAGAAAAGAAGTCAGAAATCAGAACTTACTAAAAAATTAGATTGTCCTTACTGTCCTATCCATACTTTTGATCATGTTGATGTCCATTGTCATGCCTTAATTTTTTTTGTGGTCCTCATTTTTTCCCAAATGCTTATGTTCTGACACAAAAGCTTCACGAACTTATCATTGATTTGCATCTATCACAATAGAAAATTGACGGCGTGCACACTAACATATCTACTATTAAAGTTGTTTTAGTTGTGTACTGTAGGTACTGATCAATAAGAAAAACCATTCCTATCTCATTTTTGTTACTCTATTCAGGAACACATAAAAATATAATCAGCGTTTATTCGCTAGCTGGAATTAAAGGCAACGGCTAGAGTGGAAGATCAAGGACAACTTCGAGATTAAATAATATATGGAAGGTACGTGCCGTATGACCTTCATATGTTTATTGACTATTCTCTAGCTGGAATGTGATTATTTCCGACGAAGAAAACCTCAGATAGTATAACAGTACATGTATGGAAGGAGTTATACTATACGAGGTATGACCGTCATATGTTTATTAACTATTCTCTAGATGGTATGTGATTATTTCCGATGAAAAAAACCTCGTATAGTATAACAGTGCGTGTATGGATGGAGTTATACTATACGAGGTACTATATGATGCGAGGCATGGAATGTCTGAAAACATCACCTGTCGGGCTTTGAGTATGTTGTTAACCTGCCATGTTCCAACACAAAAGTACTCCGGTTCACCTGGAGCACCAAACCTGGTCCAAACTGGTCTGGTCTACAACCGTAAAATTTAGATAGAAGGAAAGATAAATATACAACCAACATAGCTAGTCGATGCCACCATCAATCACTCTTTAAACAATATAAAAATTTCAGAAAATGTCATCTGATCATCTAAGCACGGGCATTCAAACGGATTATTATTTAACAAGCAACTAAACATCACTTTATTTTTAGGTATTTATCAATGCAGCAGTCCTCCTTAGCCACCAATAAATCTCAACGCTGCTCTAACTTGATCTAGAATGTTATCCTTTGCTTCATTCTCCCTGACCATCAGCATCTGGACCATTAGTCGCTTCCTGAGACTTTGTGGATCCTTCAAATTATGCATAAACAAAGTCAGAAGATATATTTAGAAAAAATATGAAAGCTGTAACCTCATTACAAATGCACGTACGTCAGTCCTAGGCATGTTATGAACCATGTCATTCCCGATGGTTTCATACAGATGGGCCATCTCCTGTAAAACATTGAATCCGGAGTCCATGCTGTCACACAAAAACACCATATTTTATATAGCTATATTAGAGCACGCACTAATACCCAAGCCAAATTTAAAATAGTACCGCCTAGGTGAAACATGAATGTTCTCTTGGTCGGGCCATTCCACAAGTTGGCTGTTCCTATCAGGGGCCTCATGTTGCAAGACAAAGCTAAATTCTCGCTTCACTGAAAGGGCTTCCCTCTGAAGTTCAGTTTCATGGAAGTCCTCCTCAAAATGAAATACATCCTGGTTCGAATAATCAATAATGATAGTCCTCTCCATTTCCATGTTCACTGCTAAAATACCGTAGGACGAATCCACAAGTGACAGTGGGAGAAGATACTGCGTTTGGTGGACAAAGGTAAATGGCAAACAAAGTAACCAAACTAATTTATAAGAATGAGAACACTTACAATTGTAGGGGTGTGAAACAACTCGTATCTTGGAAAAGGCTCAAGCACGACATTGTTAATCAGTGCATTGGTGCGTTGTTCTTGGCTTAACCAAGTCTGCCTTAGCGCCCGTGCTTGCTCATGGAATCCCAAATTGAAAAAATGTGTCTTTCAAACAGAGTTGGTGCCTGCGCTCCTCTCTGCTACGAAGGTAGTAATCTTACGCACATCAAGATTGAAGCATAACGGATGGACAAGTCCATCTCCTCGGATGGTGTCTTGGATGATCCGTAGGCTAATCTCGATAGGGAATGGGCGCGAGCTCCTAATGCAGATTGTGCTGAAAAAAAGGAAAAACAAGGTTCATAACAATTATGACTTTAAGTAAACGTAAACTCAAACGATAAAACTATGTTGTTGTCTATAACATATGAATAATTTAACAATAGTATATCTCACATCAAATCACCTAAAAGAGTTTGTAATCTGTACCAAATTAAGTATTTATATATTATGCATGGACCTGCAATAAAAATGTTGTAGTACATGGACCTGCAATAAAAATGTTGTAGATTTTGGATGGATGTGGTAGCATAGTAGTTTATCACTTGGTCAACATTGTTGTTGAAGGTGTTAGTAGTTTTCGACCATAGATTCTTATGTATTTAGTTTGAATAGGCAGGAAAGTTTGCTAAATAAGCATATTGACAATATGAAAGTAACCCATGTTTTATGAAAAACAAGTTCTCGATTGTTTTTATGTTAGACGCCGCAAAACACTGTGGTTCTAGACACAATTTACCAATACAATATAATATTTGGTAACACCCATTGAATATGTGTTTATATACTGCTTTTAGAAAAATAACTACACAATCAGCCTTTGTAACAGCCGTCGGTTCATCGTCTAAGACCAAACGATCCTGACCAGTGTTTAATACTATGCAAAACATCTTTCCTAAGGGCCTAACTCATTGGCATGGAAGATTTTTTACGGGGGTATATCTTCTAAACACAAAGTATAGATGTACAGGGCAGTGGACTTAGACAATGAAGTGCAAAAAAGATTAGATGTATTGGGCCGTGAGAACTTACTCTAGTTGTTCTTCGTCTAAGGAAAGTGCTATGAAATCGTACATGTAGTCGACTGCATGTCGCACTCCCCCAAAATTCGTCATTGCTTCCATTACTAGGGAAAAACGTCTGTCGTGAAACTGGTAAAGAGAGGGAGGAAGGAGACCGTAGGATTTTATTGAGTAGAGATGACTGCCCTAGGGAATTGTGCGACAACGGTTAGGAAGATGCCCCCTATCGTTCCTTATTTGCATGTTTCCATAACAAAAAAATATCAACAAGTAAGGCAAGATATTTGTTTTGATTACAATATGCACATAAATCAGTGACAGATTAAATCTCTCCTAATATATGTCTCCCTTTCCCCATAACTTTCCCAAACGAAAAAAAGAAAGAAACCGGATTTACTCTGTCGCGAGGGAGTGCAATGCTTGATGCCCACCCGTAAAGCGTTGATGGTTGCGTGTGTTGTGGGCCCCAGTGTTTTACCTATAATACATCTGTCTCGCTCTAAATAAACCTGCACCCCATGAGTTAACTAGTAGGGCCCTGATTTCTTTCCCTAATAAATCTGCCCCCCTGATTTCAACTATGGGGCCCGGTGCCTTTCCTCTAATAAAACTTCCCCCCTCCTTTTTTTAGATGGAAATCAAGCTTCCCATTAACCAAACAGCTCAGCAGAGTCGCTGGCTATAAGACCGTGCACAAACTCAGGTGCTTGATCCGGCCACAAGACTAGGGCTAACGCATCCGCTACTTTATTACACGCCGTGGGGCAAAACGAAAATACCACTTGGCTAAAGTTTAATCTAGAAAAGCATCCGATTTCTTTGAACATCACTCCATTGGCTGTGAGGTCAAGGTCGCTGGTGTTGAGAGCCTAGAACAAGTTCAGTGAATCTGTCTGAACTTGCGCTCTTCATACCCCAACTCTCAGCTGCATACACACCCTGTAGATATGTTGTCGCCTCTGCTTGGAGAGGATCACTTATGTGATGTATGTGACCCGCTCCGGCTCCCACTGGCTGCCCTTAGCATCTCTGATTATAAATCCCCAGCCGCCTCGGGAAGGGTTCTGCCTCATGCTTCCATCCACATTTATCTGAACAACTTCCTGACCCAAGCATACACTGCAATCAGTTTTGTGCTGGCTCGCAGGTTGGGCATTCAGTCCGTGCCTCACCCAATCCTCAACCAAAACATTCACCCTCAGTGCCACATAGCTAGGATTCCGTGAAGCGTCACCAGCGTTCTTCTTATTTCTAGCATCCCACCATGCCCACGGCATCATTACACATTTAAGTTTCATTTCTACAGGGAGCTTTAGGATGTTATAGTTATCTCTTTTGGAACATCACAAGCCAGCAAGCCTTCTCTTTCCTCATTCAACTACATCTCTCGCCACAATGATTTGGCAAACTAACACTTGAGAAAAAACTAAGCTCCATCCTCATTCAGTCGCCCACACATTGGGCAGACTGTGTGTCAATTTCCATACCTTGTGGCTGCTATTGGTTGTCTATGACCATTTTTTGCATTATAATTATTTTAATTTTATAAGGACGGTAATATGGAAAATTTATATCATCTTGCATCGCGAGCCGTAACCAAAAAGCGTGTGCGTACTAAATGCCTCCTACCACTTATCATCTTGGGCTGAATGATCGTTCATGAAAGACAAACAAAAAACAATAAAACTACTGACAACGTTGCAACAAAATCAATCCAATACAACTATATGGTAGCGCATCAAAGATTAATAATACAAAAACACAGTAATTTTTTCAAATATACGTACATAGAAGATAAAATATTATATAATTATTTCAATAAAGTCATAGATAATTATTGTTTCCAGCCCTAAATAGCTGATGTATAGGATTTTTTATTGTCGTTTCGGCATGCATCGATCCATCTTCAGTTGCTTAAAACCCTCAAGGCCGCCTTGATTTCTTCTGGGATGTTTCCAGCTGCTTTGTTGTCTTTAACCATCAGCATCTGAACCGTCAGTTGGCTCCTGAGCAGTACTGGATCCTGGAAAATATGCAACACATCAACCATTATATGATGAAGTGATTTTTTTAATAAACTTCACATAGAAACTCACCGTATATGCACTTACGGTAGTGTTCATCCATGTCATGCTACGCAAAAAACCAAGCTGGTGGGCCATCTCCTGTAGGACAAAGAAACCAGAGTCTTTGCTGTGACACAAAAAAAATGTGTTAAAAATTACAAGACAGGCTAAATTTAGTACATTACCGGCGAGCATTATAACGGTATGCATCTTCTGTATAAGATCAATTTAGCACATTACCGGCGAGCATTAAAAGACATGCTATCTTGTCGCCAATCCATTAGTGGGGCATTCCAACCCGGGATCCTAGCCTGCAACACATCGTTGAACTCTTGCTTCAACAATGTGATTTCCTTCATCATCTCTTTGTTATGAGTGCTCTCTCCAACTTTCCCAACGTCTCGTGATGGATCCAGTATGATAACCCTCCTTCTCATACGGCTTACTACAAGTAGCCCGTATGATGAATCCGGGATAGTCAACGGTAGTAGATACTGCAGCAGGTCGACACATGTTAATTGCTATTATGGTATTAAAATAAACATTAAGAATGTTGGTCTCTTACAACTATAGAGCTGAAAACATCATATTTAGGGAAGGGCTGGACAACAACATTGTTAATTAACATCGTGGTGCGCTCTCCTTGAGGCATCCAAGAATACCTAACTGCCTGTGACTGAGCATGAAACTGCAAGTCAAAAAAATATTTGCTTCCAACCAAGTTGGTGCCTGCCAGCCTCTCTACTTCCGCGTTTGCAAGCTTACGAACAACAAGATTGTACCATACGGGATGAAGACTTATGTTCGTTAAAAATAGGGTGTCCTGTAGCATTCGGAGGGTGATTTCTATCCGGTATGGTGTATCGCTTCTTATCCAGATTGTGCTGCAATGCAAAAAATGCACAACAACCTTTAGCAATGAATGTGCAACATTGGAACAAGAGTATATTAAAATGGCGACTTTTTCCATATAGTTTGATTGCTATGACCAAACAATAATATTTACAGCAAATTAAGGGCAGCAAAAAGATGTTACGTGCGGTTAACATCTAGTAACTCACTTACATTAGGCTTGAAATAAAAAGTTGTTTCTTTCCAATAATCTGTTAGCTGTGTAAAGCAATATGGCAATATGTACAACATAGTGAGGAAATAACTCTACAGTTCTATATTTTAGAGTAGAGAATATGAGAAAAAAATATTCAAAAATTATAGTTGATGTGCGCTGGAAATATTGAAAATCCATTAAACATAATTAAATCCTTCTTAATGGCTGCAACGTCTCATGTTCTCTAGAAACAGAATGAGATATAGCAATATACTAATCTAGGAACCGAAATCATGGTCGAGACTGTCCTTGCCTACATGTATGTACAGGTGTACAAACTATCACCTAACTACATGCCTATGCATGACATTAAGACGTGTACTCACAAACTTATGTATGTAAGTACACACGTTCCAGAATTGCTTGTATATTTATCTCATTATATAAGCAATGTATGAGAGAGTTCTAATAAGATTTCTATATAGAAAACTAACGTACAATAATATAACTTACTCCAATGTCTGCTCTTCATGAACGCCATTGATAAAGCGAAAGATGTATTCAAGTGCATCTTCCACAACATGCATTCGTGCGGGCAGAAGATACATGGGGCTCAGGCACAACCTATTGGGTCTCGGGGACAACACCCTCCAAGGGCATGGGCACAACAACCTCGAGGGGAGCAGTGTTTCCAACGACCGCCTCCATCGCTGACCGAATACTCGTGAGTGATCGGTTATTCCTGATGGAATATATGCAAACTGGGGTCGGTAGGGAATTAGGAGGTCCAGGCCGTATGTATGTATATATATATATATATATATATATATATATATATATATATGTGTGTGTGTGTGTGTGTGTGTGTGTGTGTGTGTGTGTGTGTGTGTGTGTGTGTTTGTCATATTTATGGAGACTTAATATTGCCTTCCAAAAATAGAAAGCCATTTAATTAATGCCAAGCGTTTCTAATTAGGAAATGTTGTGGATGTATCAGATCTCTGGGATGTATCAGATCATTCTCATAATTTTTGAGTGAATAATATCTTCCGATTGCATATTTTTTTATCATTCCCAGCGAAAAGAAACAATTCAACATTGTATAAACCAAATATTTGGATAGGACTATGTGTATCATACATTGAAGCATAATGCCAAAAGGGGTTCACTAAAACTTGACAAGCAAAAATGCTGACTTGATGATACTATTTTATTGATTATAATACACCATTAAACCAAAAAGAGATATAACGACATGCACCATGTTGATACACAAATTACTCCAGTGTCCATTTTTTCTGGCTTGAACACAGTCATTGACGTAAGAAAGTGTTTCGTCATAGGTCATCAGGCTGACTTCATGGATATCTTTCATAAAAATAAGTGTTAGTAAAAATGACAGCTTTATTACATAATTACATAAAATAACACAATGACACAAAATTAACAATACTTTAGAAACCCTACCTTGTAGATAATGATCATCATCATTAATATCAAGAGAGAAGAAGAATGTGCTCTCCCTCATAGTTTGCAGGCATTGATCCCTCCGATTTAACTGTACGTAAGTAACAACAATCTTCTCGAATAGATTTCCTGTGCGTTGCAAATGGTACAAGTGACGACCAACATGCTCTTGACTTAGGTGTAGAAAAATTATCTCCCGTATACATACAAAAAAAATGTTAGGCGTAGGGAACAATAAAAAATTAAAATAACCATATGAAAATCTCATATGCTGAATGAAACTTACTAAAAATTCATAAGGCGAATCTCAATGAAAGGGACATACCATCTATATACTGAATCTCACAGATGTTGTATCTTACCAGCATATACAAGAATAGCGACAACATCTGAAAAAATGTAATCATAATGAGACAATGCTATGTATGGACTTATGTGCAATAACAAAGCTGAAGGTGCTGCACCAGTGATGGTTTTTTCACGTAGCGACAATATGGCCCCGAGCTGTGGGAAGCATGGTGGACAAATTGTCGATGATATCCTGACGACCGACAAGCTAACCTCGGTCCTAGAATGTAGTGCGATGACAAACTCCCTGCATATATACCAAACATGTCCATCTAGCATTTCCGTGTGGTTGAACCCGACGAAAATGAAGTCATAAGTCATCCCGGTCTACAACATGTCGTTGAAGTAGAATGCTTGGTTGTTGTAGGCAATTGCTTCCATCTTAAATCCCTAATAATATTTTATAAATAATTAAAAAAATTAGGTTGAGAAACTCTTTAACACATCTGCATACTGAAAAAAGTGCTATATGTGGTGATGAGTAATGACTTACGTGCTGATCAAGTAGTATGGAACGAAGGTATTGGTTTCCCATTGCATTCTCTCTGATCTAGGCCTTCCACAACACCTTAGCACGAACGATCCAACAATTGTGATATATATGTTCCATGTTGACATTCTGGAAAGTCAAGTTCCTGCATAGCATATGATGAATATATGAGATAAATAAATGAGCGCGATGGCAAATCAACGTACAGGATGATAGATCTTGCTTGTTCATCAGAGGGATTTCTACATGAGGGATGATAGGAGCCGGCGGATTTGCCATCACCCTCCAAGATCTTGTCAAGTTGTAAGAGATCACCATAGTCGTAGAGGATGTAGAGGATATTTCTGAAACTGTGTAGAAATATGGAGGCTCATGTATGGTGGTGCGTGGCATTTATATATATTACCATAGTGGGCGGCGGGAAAAGCATTAACTTTAAAAAATTAGTTTTGGGGCTCTAGGTGTATATAAGAAAGTTTGATCAATCTTTGGAAACCAAATAAAGATTGATCAATATTTGTCATCTTATAGTAATCAAACAAATCAGGATCTGATTGCAATCGAGGTGAGTATCAAAATAATTACTGTTTATTTACTTTTAGTAACACAATAATTGTGGATCTCAATATAATGAAGGAGATACCCTGTTGCACTAAGGGTAGTCACGTAATATATCTATTTCCATTAATGCACCAACGTTACGTCTCATGCTTGAATAAGATAACTTTATTTTCCTTAACTGTGAAACAAAGTATACTATGCCTTCATTGCGTGCAATATTAAGTCTCATGCTTTGTACTTATGCAAATATGTTGTGTTGAACAAAGCATTGAGTTATTATTTCTGCTAGAGTTTTTTTATGATTTATTAATACTTCAAATGAAATGAAATGCAATTGTGAACATAAGTCAAAATTTGTTCGTGTGTCAGCATTAGTAATTGCTGTGTTTGGCAGTAAACTTAAAAAATACACATTTTTTACATATTATATTATTTTGAAGCATAAACAACACACACTAAATATTTTAACAGAACCTTGCGCACCTCTATCAAAATTGCTTGCTAGCTGTACTGGTGTAGGTGTCTCAGGAAAGTAATTACTTCTGTTTTTAATATCATGTACAGAGTCATTCGAACTAAGACGAATTTGTACTTGGACAGAAGTTAGTTTATACTACACAAAATAAAACCTGGTATTTATATCATCCAGTTCTAAATATATCAGCATACATTTTTCTGTTATCTAATAGGTAATTGCCTGTGCGTCACAACACTAATATGCTGATGATTTAAGGCAGCACCCATTGATCATTCATATACTTGTGTTTAGGCCTGCAGTGCAAGGGCATATAGGGATGTCTGAAAAAACACAGAAATACAATACTGGTCGGACTATTTCCAACGGAGAAGAAATCAATGGAAATCTTACCAGCCACCACATCTGCACCCACACACGTCAGCAACCAGGACTCGTCCTCGTCCTTCCCATAGGAGACCGTGGAAGAGGGACCGCGAGGCACACGTCCAGCACAACACCACGCGTCCAGCACAACACCATTAGGATGAAGGGCGGGATACGGGGAAGCAAGTGTTGGCGAGGCGCGGCCGTGGTGGTCAGGTGGCAGCCGATGAGCCAAGGAGGTCAAGGCACAACTGTGGAGGCCTATCGGTGGCCAAGGAGCTAAGGAGCAGTGGTCGGAAGTCGAGCGGCGGTCGAGGTTGGGGCTGGGCGAAACCCTAATGTCGCCAATTCGAGGCCGTGAGGAGGAAGGAGTGTGTGCGCTTGTGCTGTAAGCTGCCTCGCTCGGGCTGGGCTTTGGCCTCTGGCCCATGTGCACGAGTGGGACAAATAAAATAAAACTGAAAATCACATTGTCATCGATCATTTAGATAAGAAAACAAACAAATTAATCACCCTTCATTATTTGTCTTCGAACGATTACATTGATAAATGCTCATAAGGAGCAATGCAACAACTAACATACTAAGATATATAAATAACAATGTAGACACCCTCATGCTTGGTCCTTTGAAGGTGGTGGTGGCTTCTTGTCGCATGCTTGGATATGCTTCACGACCATCTCTGTCAAATGATTCACTTGGTTAATCAAAGTCTGCAGTTTTGCCTGCAGAATCTCATAGTTGGTAGGACCCCAACCGTCTTTCCTCTGTGCATTTGACCCCGTGTCACGCTGAATATCCCAGCCTGAGGGGGCATGTGCACGTGGGATGTGATGCACCTCACGACGTCAGATTAGGTTATCAAAGTGGTTTGTGGAAAGCATGGTTGGGGACTGAATAGGAAGGATATGATCATGCATCTTTAGTATCTTACTCTTTTGTGAGGATCCCTCACCAACACCACGATCTCGGTGTGATTCTTCATCATCTTCCAGTTGACCTAGATGATCAGGGTGAAGCTGAGTCAGGTTTTCTTGATCTTGATTGTTATCCTCGGAACTATTGGATGACGACATGTTCGGGTGGTGCAAGGGTGGAGCAGTCTGAATTGGGTGGTGCAATGGTGGAGTGATACGTCTCCAACGTACCTATAATTTTTGATTGCTCCATGCTACTTTATCTACTGTTTTGGACTATATTGGGCTTTATTTTCCACTTTTATATTATTTTTGGGACTAACCTATTAACCGGAGGCCCAGCCTAGAATTGCTGTTTTTTTGCCTATTTCAGTGTTTCAAAGAAACGGAATATCAAGCGGAGTCCAAACGGAATGAAACCTTCGGGAACGTGATTTTCTCACCGAACGTGATCCAGGAGACTTGGACCCTACTCCAAGAAGTAATAGAGGCGGTCACGAGGGTGGGGGCATGCCCCCTACCTCGTGGGCCCCCTGTTGCTGCACCGATGTACTCCTTCCTCCTATATATACCTATGTACCCCCGACAGATCAAATACGGAGCCAAAAACCTAATTCCAATGCCGCAACTTTCTGTATCCACGAGATCCCATCTTGGGGCATCTACCACGGAGGGCTTCTACATCAACACCATAGCCTCTCCGATGAAGTGTGAGTAGTTTACTTCAGACCTTCGGGTCCATAGCTAGTAGCTAGATGGCTTCTTATCTGTTTTTGGGTCTCAATACAATGTTCTCCCCCTCTCTCGTGGAGATCTATTCGATGTAATCTTCTTTTTGCGGTGTGTTTGTTGAGATCGATGAATTGTGGGTTTATGATCTAGCTTATCTTTGAATAATATTTGAATCTTCTCTGAATTCTTTTATGTATGATTGAGTTATCTTTGCAAGTCTCTTCGAATTATCCATTTGGTTTGGCAAACTAGATTGGTAGTTCTTTCAATGGAAGAAGTGTTTTGCTTTGGGTTCGATCTTGCGGTGTCCTTACCCAGTGACAGAAGGGGTTGCAAGGCACGTATTGTATTGTTGCCATCGAGGATAACAAGATGGTTTTTTATCATATTGCATGAATTTATCCCTCTACATCATGTCATCTTGCTTAAGGCGTTACTCTGTTTTTAACTTAATACTCTAGATGCATGCTGGATAGCGGTCGATGAGTGGAGTAATAATAGTAGATGCAGAATCATTTCGATCTACTTGTCTCGGACGTGATGCCTATACACATGATCATACCTAGATATACTCATAATTATGCTCAATTCTGTCAATTGCTCAACAGTAATTTGTTCACCCACCGTAGAATATCTATGCTCTTGAGAGAAGCCACTAGTGAAACCTATGGCCCCCGGGTCTATTGTCATCATATCAATCTCCGTTACTTTATTATTTTCTTTGTTCTTACTTTGTTTTTTACTTTTCACTTTGCATCTCTATATCAAAAATACCAAAAATATTATTTATCATCTCTATCATATCTCACCCTCGTAAGTGACCGGGAAGGGATTGACGACCCCTAATCGCGTTGGTTGCAAGTAGCTATCGTTTTGTGTAGGTACGATGGACTTGTGCGTAATCTCCTAGTGGATTGATACCTTGGTTCTCAAAAACTGAGAGAAATACTCACGCTACTTTATTGCATCGTCCTCTCCTCTTCGGGAAAATCCAACGCAGTGCTCAAGAGGTAGCAAGAAGAATTTCTGGCGCCGTTGCCAGGGAGTTTGCGCAAAAGTCAACCATACCAAGTACCCATCACAATCTCTATCTCTCGCATTACATTATTTGCCTCTCGTTTTCCTCTCCCCCACTTCACCCTTGCCATTTTATTCGCCCTCTCTTTCCCAATCTCCTCCTCTCTTTCCCTTTTGCCTTTTTCTGGTTTGCCTTTTTGTTTGCTTGTGTGTTGGATTACTTGTTTCCATGGCGCAAGATAATACCAAATTGTGTGACTTCTCGAATACCAATAATAATGATTTCCTTAGTACTCCGATTGCTCCTCTTAATAATGATGAGTCTTGTGAAATCAATACCGCTTTACTGAATCTTGTTATGAAAGATCAATTCGCCGGCCTTCCTAGTGAAGATGCCGCTACTCATCTAAACAATTTTGTTGATTTGTGTGATATGCAAAATAAAAAAGATACGGATAATAATATTGTCAAATTGAAGTTATTTCCGTTTTCACTTAGAGATCGTGCTAAAGTTTGGTTTTCGTCTTTGCCTAAAAATAGTATTGATTCTTGGAACAAGTGCAAATATGCTTTTATCTCTAAGTATTTTCCTCCCGCTAAGATCATCACTCTTAGGAATGATATTATGAATTTTAAACAACTTGATCATGAACATGTTGCCCAATCTTGGGAAAGAATGAAATTGATGCTTCGCAATTGCCCTACTCATGGTTTGAATTTATGGATGATCATACAAAAAATTTATGTCGGATTGAATTTTGCTTCTAGAAATCTTTTAGATTCGGTCGCGGGAGGCACGTTTATGGAAATTACGTTAGGAGATGCTACAAAATTACTTGATAATATTATGGATAATTATTCTCAATGGCACACCGAAAGATCTTCTAGTAAAAAAGTGCATGCTATAGAAGAAATCAATGTTTTGAGTGAAAAGATGGATGAACTTATGAAGATGTTTGCTACTAAAAATAATTCTCTTGATCCCAATGATATGCCTTTGTCCACTTTGATTGATAATAATAATGAATCTATTGATGTGAATTTTGTTGGTAGGAATAGTTTTGGAAATAACGCATATAGAGGAAATTTCAATCCTAGGCCTTATCCTAGTAATCCTTCTAATAATTATGGAAATTCCTACATGAACTCTTATGGAAATTTTAATAAGATGCCCTCTAAATTTGATAGTAGTGTTAAAGAGTTTATGAATTCACAAAAGAATTTTAATGCTTTGCTTGAAGAGAAATTGCTTAAAGTTGATGATTTGGCTAGGAACATTGATAGAATTTCTATTGAAATTGATTCTTTAAAGCTTAGATCTATTCCTCCTAAGCATGATATCAATGAGTCCCGCAAAGCCATGGGAATTTCCATTGATGAGTGCAAAGAAAGAACCGCTAGGATACGTGCTTCCAAAGATGCTTTTATTAAAGCATGTTCTTACAATTCCTATGAAAATCAAGATGAAGATCTAAAAGTTATTGATGTGTCCCCTATTAAATCTTCTTTTTTGCAATATGAATCTTGATGAAACTGAATATGATCTTCCTTTACCTAGAAGGCGTTCTAAGAATAAGAGTTTCTAGATCTTGATGATGAAATTGATGAAAGTGGGATTGAAAGAAATAAAAAACTAGATGTTGCTAAACCCACTATTTTGGATCTCAAGGAATTTAATTATGAAAATTTCTCTTTGATTGGTTGTATTTCCTTGTTGCAATCCGTTCTAGATTCTCCTCATGCTTATAGTCAAAATAAGGCCTTTACCGAACACATTGTTGATGCCTTGATGCAATGTTATGAAGAAAAACTTGAGTTGAAAGTTTCTATCCCTAGAAAACTCTATGATGAGTGGGAACATACTATTAAAATTTAAAATTAAAGATTATGAGTTTCATGCTTTGTGTGATTTGGGTGCTAGTGTCTCCACTATTCCCAAAACTTTGTGTGATTTGCTAGATTTCCGTGACTTTGAAGATTGCTCTCTAAACTTGCATCTTGCGGATTCCAGTATTAAAAAGCCTATGGGAAGAATTAATGATGTTCTTATTGTTGCAAATAGGAATTATGTGCCCGTAGATTTTATCGTTCTTGATATAGATTGCCATCCTTCATGTCCTATTATTCTTGGTAGACCTTTCCTTAGAATGATTGGTGCAATTATTGATATGAAGGAAGGGAATATTAGATTCTAATTTCCCTTAAATAAGGGTATGGAACACTTCCATAGAAAGAAAATAAAATTACCTTATGAATCTATCATGAGAGCCACTTATGGATTGCCTACCAAAGATGGCAAAACCTAGATCTATCCTTGTTTTTATGCCTAGCTAGGGGCGTTAAACGATAGCGCTTGTTGGAAGGCAACCCAATTTTAATTTTTTGTTTTTTGTTTTTGCTTCTGTTTAGGAATAAATAATCCATCTAACCTCTGGTTAGATGTGGTTTTATGTTTTAATTAGTGTTTGTGCCAAGTAGAACCTAAAGGATAACTTACGATGATAGTTGATTTGATTCTGCTGAAAAACAGAAACTTTGCGCTGACGAGAAAAAATTCAATAAATCACAGAAACGTGATTTTGCATTGATTCTTTTTGCTGACGATCAATAAACAAATTTTCCAGTACGTCCTATTTTGGTAGAATTTTTAGAGTTCTAGAAGTTTGCGTTAGTTACAGATTGCTACAGACTGTTCTGTTTTTGACAGATTCTGTTTTTCGTGTGTTGTTTGCTTATTTCAATGCATCTATGGCTAATAAATTAGTTCATAAACCATAAGGAAGTTGGAATACAGTAGGTTTAACACCAATATAAATAAATAATGAGTTCATTACAGTACCTTAAAGTAGTTTTTTTTGTTTTCTTTCACTAACGGAGCTCATGAGATTTCTATTGAGTTTCGTGTTGTGAAGTTTTCAAGTTTTGGGTGAATTCTTTTGATGGATTATGGAACAAGGAGTGGCAACAGCCTAAGCTTGGGTATGCCCATGGCACCCCAAGATAATCCAAGGACACCAAAAAGTCAAAGCTTGGGGATGCCCCGGAAGGCATCCCCTCTTTCGTCTACTTCCATCGGTAATTTACTTGGAGCTATATTTTTATTCACCACATGTTATGTGTTTTGCTTGGAGCGTCTTGTATTATTTGCGTCTTTGCTTGTTAGTTTACCACAATCATACTTGCTGTATACACCTTTAGAGAGAGCCATACATGATTCGGAATTTGCTAGAATACTTTATGTGCTTCACTTATATCTTTTGAGCTTGATAGTTTTGCTCATAGTGCTTCACTTATATCTTTTGAGCTTGATAGTTTTGCTCATAGTGCTTCACTTATACCTTTTTGAGCGTGATAATTTTTTCTCTAGTGCTTCACATAGATCTTTTAGAGCACGGTGGTGGATTTGTTTTAAAGAAACTATTGATCTCTCATGTTTCACTTAGATTATTTTGAAAGTTGTTAATAGCATGGTAATTTGCTTAAAGATAATATACTTGGTATTCAAGATATGTGAAACTTTCTTTTGAGTGCGTTGAATAGTAAGATAAGTTTGATGCTTGATAATTGTTTTGAGATATGGAGGTGATAATATCAAAGCAATGCTAGTTGGGGCGATTATAAATTTAAAGAATGCTTGTGTTGAAGTTTGTGATTCCCGTAGCATGCACGTATGGTGAACCGCTTTGTGATGAAGTAGGGGCACAATTTTATTTGTTGATTGTCTTCCTTATGAGTGGCAGTCAGGAACGAGCGATGGTCTTTTCCTACTAATCTATCCCCCTAGGAGTATGCTTGTAGTGCTTTGGTTTTTGATGACTTCTAAATTTTTGCAACAAGTGCATGAGTTCTTTTGATTAATGTTGAGTCCATGGATTGTACGCACCCTTTCACCCTTCCACCATTGCTAGCCTCTCTAATACCGCGCACTTTTCGCCGGTATCATACACCCACCATATACCTTCCTCAAAACAGCCACCATACCTACCTATCATGGCATTTCCATAGCCATTCCGAGATATATTGCCATGCAACTTTCCACCGTTCTGTTTATTATGACATGCTCCATCATTGTCATATTGCTTTTTGCATGAACATGTAGTTGACATTGTATTTGTGGCAAGGCCACCTTCATAATTATCATACATGTCGCTCTTGATTCATTGCATATCCCGGTACACCGCCGGAGGCATTCATATAGAGTCATATTTTGTTCTAAGTATTGAGTTGTAATTGTTGAGTTGTAAGAAAAATAAAAGTGTGATGATCGTCATTATTCGAGCATTGTCCCAGTGAGGAAAGGATGATGGAGACTATGATTCCCCCATAAGTCGGGATGAGACTCCGGACGAAAAACAAGAGGCCAAAAAAAAGAGAAAAGGCCCAAATAAAAAAAATAAAAAAAATATGAGAGAAAAAGAGAGAAGGGACAATGCTACTATACTTTTACCACACTTGTGCTTCAAAGTAGCACCATGATCTTCATGATAGAGAGTCTCATATGTTGTCACTTTCATATACTAGTGGGAATTTTTCATTATAGAACTTGGCTCGTATATTCCAATGATGGGCTTCCTCAAAAGAGCCCTAGGTCTTCATGAGAAAGCAAGTTGGATGCACACCCACTTAGTTTCTTTTGTTGAGATTTCATATACTTATAGCTCTAGTGCATCCGTTGCATGGCAATCCCTACTCACTCACATCGATATCTATTGACGGGCATCTCCATAGCCCGTTGATACGCCTAGTTGTTGTGAGACTATCTCCTCCTTTTTTGTCTTCTCCACAACCACCATTCTATTCCACGTATAGTGCTATGTCCATGGCTCACGCTCATGTATTGCATGAAAGTTGAAAGAGTTTGAGATTACTAAAGTATGAAACAATTGCTTGCCTTGTCACTGGGGTTGTGCATGATTAAATACTTTGTGTGATGAAGATAGAGCAACAGCCAGACTATATGATTTTGTCGGGATAACTTTCTTTAGCCATGCTATTTTAAGAAGACATGATTGCTTTGATTAGTATGCTTGAAGTATTATTACTTTTATGTCAATATGAACTTTTGTCAGGAATCTTTCAGATATGAATATTCATGCCACAATTAAGAAGATTTACATTGAAATTATGGCAAAGTACCACTCCGCATCAATTTTTTTTATCATTTACCTACTCGAGGACGAGCAGGAATTAAGCTTGGGGATGCCTGATACGTCTCCAACGTATCTATAATTTTTGATTGCTCCATGCTACTTTATCTACTGTTTTGGACTATATTGGGCTTTATTTTCCACTTTTATATTATTTTTTGGACTAACCTATTAACCGGAGGCCCAGCACAGAATTGCTGTTTTTTGCCTATTTCAGTGTTTCGAAGAAACGGACTATCAAACAGAGTCCAAACGGAATGAAACCTTTGGGAACGTGATTTTCTCACCGAACGTGATCCAGGAGACTTGGACCCTACTCCAAGAAGTAACATAGGCGGTCACGAGGGTGCTCCCCCCCTAGGGCGCGCCCCCTACCTCGTGGGCCTCCTGTTGCTCCACCGACGTACTCCTTCCTCCTATATATACCTACATACCCCCGACAGATCAAATACGGAGCCAAAAACTGTCACATCCCTAGCTTCTGGCATTGCACTAGTACTAGCCTTTGGTGATGCATCATGTTTACTTTTACAGAAAGTTGAAATGGGGATTGTCCAAACCCTAGCATTTTAAGAATTCACCAGGTTCACCTAAAATATTTTCAGTCAATCCAAGTGGCTTTCAAAAATGTTCATCATCTTTGGAAAAATGCTGGAAACAGTAACCAGAGATGATGCACATTTTTCCATGTCATTTTGGATCTTTGAACTAATATATATTGTATTTGAGTTGGAGCAAATATATGTTAAATATATTTTTAATGCTTCAATAATTCTGATATTTTGTGAGGGGCTCTAGAATATTATTTTCAGTCCCTGCAAAAATTATTGGAAGAAACAAAAATGATTTAGTGTTTGAACTAAATCAAAACAGATTGAAACAAATAGAAAACAATGATTAAAAAAAATAAAACAGAGTAAAAATAAAAAGAGAAGGCCACCTGGGCCACTTACCTGGCACCACGAGCCGGCCCAGCTTCCCCCCCCCCCTGGCCGGCCCAGCCCACCAGCGCCTCCCCTGTCGCCTTCCTCCTCTGCCAGGAGGACGAGCACGCGCCCGGCGCGCGCGGCCACGCGCCCCGGCCACCTCCTCCCTGCTTCGGCCACCTCCTGCCTCCCTGCTTGCCTCCACTACTCCCTGGAGACGCCACGCGGCCCCCACGAACTCCCTCACTCTCTCCCGAGCTCTCCCCCCCTCCTCTGTTTCCCTCTCCCTCTCGTGCCGAGCGCAGCCATCGCCACCGACGCTGTTCGCCGCGGCCACCGACCACCCCTCGCCTCGCCGATGCCTCCAGAAGAACCGCCGCACCTTCTTCTTCGTCTCCACCAACCCATGTGACGCCGGAAGCCCCGGAGCGCCGTCCCCGACGTCTTCTTCCTCCTCGGGCCACCGAGATCGCCGGCGACCTCCCGTCGTCACCAGCCCCTCCCCGAGCTCGCTGACCTCCTCTACGGCACCGCTGTGAGCTCCTACGCCTCCCCTCCCTCTTCCCCCCCTTCGATTGCGCCCTGTAGCCCCGATCCCACCGGAGCCGCGAGCTCGGCTCCGCCGGTGATGTCGCCGCCGTCACTGCAGACAGCAAGGCTCGAAACCGAGCACGGCACCGTGCTCCTAGCATCCTCAGGAGCTCGGCGAGCCCCTTAACCATCCCTCCCGTCCTCTGTGGCCTCGCCCCGCTCGAACCCGAAGCTCCGGCCGCCGCCGCGAGCTCCGTTCCGACGAGCTCCAGCGCCCCCGCCACCACCCTCCTGCTCCTTTGGATACGGGAGAGCACGGGCTACGCCCCGGTGGTCTCCGCGCGTTTTTCCGCCGCCTGTAGCCCATTTCCGGCGAAGCACCGCCGCGCGGTTTGGTCGTCGCCGGCCGAACCCCGGCGAGGCTGACGTGGCGGCTTATTTAGCGCTAATCCCCACCATTAGCCACCCCACCAGCCGCTGACAGTGGGCCCCGTAGTGGGTCAAAGCCCAGGTCAACGCGGGATTAGCCCCAGTGTCACTGACCAGTGGACCCCACTGGTCAGGATTGACTGGAGGCGCCCTGTTGACCTGCTGACGTCATCATGATGTCAGGCTGACGCAATAAGTATTTTCTGGAATTTAAATAATCTTAAATGATTTAATAATTCCAGAAAATAGCTAAAACTTCAATAAATCATAAAAAATTAACCGTAACTCCAAATTAAATAATTTATATATGAAAAATTATCAGAAAAATTCAAGGAATCCATCTGTACCATTTTCATGCATGTTAGAACAACTTATAGGTGCTGTTTAGCACAAATCATATAAAGGGCATTTAAATAATCACATATGGAGTTTGAATTTGAATCTTGTATTCAAACCAACTTCATTTAATCTGTTGCTAGTTGCATTAACTCAAAACACATTCATTTTGCCATGTCATGATCATGCATCATATTGTGCATTGCATTGATTGTGTTCCTTTCTGTGTTGCCGGTATTTGTCCCCTCTCGATAGACGTGATACCGATGACGTGATCGTTGACACTGATGAAGACTCAATGTTATCTTCAGAAGTGCCAGGCAAGCAAAACCCCCTTGTTCATTCCGATAAAATCCCACTCTCTCGCTCCTGCTCTCTTTTACTGCATTAGGACAACAACGATTCAACTGTTAGTTGCTGCGGTAGCTGAACCCCTTTATCCTTTGCATGACCTGTCATTGCCACAGTAAATAGATGAAACCCACTAGCATGAGTAGGAGTTGTTTGAGCCCTGATGTGCCTACTCATTTATGTTTGTTGTCATGCCTGCTACTGCTTAGAGTTGAGTCAGGTCTGATTCATCGGGGATGGATCAGAGGCGTGTGAACCTGTCCTACTGTGTGTGAGCTAAGTGTGTGAACACGATTTGGTAAAGGTAGCGGTGAGAGGCCATGTAGGAGTACATGGTGGGTTGTCTCATTGCAGCCATCCTCAGGAACTGAGTTCTGTGTTTGTGATCCATGATTCAGCTACTACCACGCATTGGGCCCGAAACCAATGGACCCTCTCGGCTTCTTGATCACCCTTGTCCTCTGTCCAGGAGTTGCAAGTAGTTTCTGGTGTTTGTAGTATGCTGGAGGCCGTGCGCAGCGCTGACCGTAGGGGTGGGCTGTGATGCGGTAGGCACGTGGCCGGGTAAACCGGGCGCCCGTTTGGTGTCACGGAACCCTGTACACATCGTTTGGGGCTGTGAGCGAAACTTCGGCCGGATCTCCTCATGGATGGAACCCGAATAGGCGATAAACCTGGACTAGAGACTTGAGTGATTAGGTAGGTCGTGGCCGACACCCACGTTGGGCTTCCGCTTGAAGGTTGCCGAGTACATGTCGTGTAAACGGCGGTAAGTGGTGAGAGCGTGTGTGAAGAAGTACACCCCTGCAGGGTTAACCTAATCTATTCGAATAGCCGTGTCCACGGAAAAGGACTTCTGGGTTGCTTATATCAGTTCATAGACAAGTGAAAGTGGATACTCTAAAATACGCAAGATAAGCGTGAGTGCTATGGATGGCGTTCTCGTAGGGAGACGGGAGCGGATCCATAGTGGTGTATTGGTTGGTGAATATGTGGACTCGTGTGCGCCACCTCAAAAGAGTCGCTTGCAGTCGTAGTTTAGGATAGTCACCGAGTCAAAGCTGGCTTGCTGCAGTCAAACTCCACCATCCCCTTTGTTGGTAATGATGCATGTGTAGATAGATCTGATGTAAGTCTTGCTGGGTACATTTGTACTCACGTTTGCCTATTTTATGTTTTGCAGAGAGACTTCAGTCTCACTAGTAGTTCCGCTTGGACTTCGACGTTTAGCTTGATACCTCAGCTACGATCTTGTGCCCTCGGCAGGATCTGATAGATAGTCAGGCTTCTCAGCCTTTTTCATTTATAGATGTCTGTACTCAGACATGATAGCTTCCGCTTGTGCTTTGACTTGTATGCCCTGATTGTTGGGTCATGAGACCCATGATTGTAATATCTCGCTCCTCGGAGCCTATTGAATAAATTACTTGAGTCGTAGAGTCATTTTGTGATGCCATGTTGTATTGCACATATCGAGCATATTGTGTGTATGTTATTGAAATGCTTGGTATGTGTGGGATCTGACCATCTAGTTGTTTATCTTTAGTAGCCTCTCTTACGGGGAAATGTCTCCTAGTGTTTCCACCGAGCCATGGTAGCTTGCTACTGCTCCGGAACACTTAGGCTGGCCGGCATGTGTCCTTCTTCGTTCCTGTGTCTGTCCCTTCGGGGAAATGTCACGCGGTGAATACCGGAGTCCTGTTAGCCTGCTACAGCCCTGTTCACCGGAGTCCTGCTAGCCCAGTGCTACAGCCTGGATTCACTCGCTGATGACCGACACGTTCGATGCTGGGTCATGGATGCCTGTCCCTGTAAGTTTGTGCCACTTTGGGTTTACGACTAGCCATGTCAGCCCGGGCTCCTTATCATATGGATGCTAGCGACACTGTCATATACGTGTGCCAAAAGGCGCAAACGGTCCCGGGCAAAGGTAAGGCGACACCCGTGGGAATACCGTGCGTGAGGCCGCAAAGTGATATGAGGTGTTACATGCTAGATCGATGTGGCATTGAGTCGGGGTCCTGACAGCGTTGGTATCAGAGCTTGACTGCCTGTAGGTTTACCAAGCCAAACTGGTCGAAGTTGAGTCTAGAAATTCTTTAGTTATATAAGGGAATTGATTGTGGGATGGAACGTAAGGCTCTTTTTACTCCTTATACCTTATGCCTTCTGATCTGAGTCATCTTATCTTTCCTGCGGGGATTAAGAACTAGGCTATCTCTTCTTTCTATTAGGATCACGTGTTACTAATCAGTAGACTTATAAGATTGTTGGACTTAAGCCTCGTTTCAGTTCCTACTACTTCTGTATGTTAATTATTGATCTCGAGACCTTGATATTGTGCTTCTGAGTGGTTATGCCACCATTTTTGTGAATGTCTCAAATCTTTTCTGAGCATTTACAGTCGTTATGCTGTCCGAGTCATCCCAGGTTTCTAAATAGCTTGAAGCAATTTGCAAATTCTTTCCTCCCGTTTCGATGTTCCTTTGGGCCAGATTAACCACACTAATCGGTGAGTTGAGGTACTTTATTGCCTTGACATATATGTTGGAGCTGGTATTATGACCCTAGGTGTCTTAGGGGGTCACCTAGTAATCTAGCAACGTTTTGTGTTCCCAGTGTGAGATTCTGGCCTTTATTCTCGAAAGCATTCCGTGATGCTACTTAGTAGTAGGTATTCTATTTCTGGGTTTTGAACCCGAGATTCACTCTACTTACTTCATGTTGATAGTGTTTGCTAGTTCCTTCAGGATATTAGTAACTTTGCAATAGTCCTCGAGGTCCCTGGTATTTCCTTCTTCCAAATACTATGGACCGCTTATGGCAGATGTTTATTGGATCAAAAAAAGATCACAATTAGAGTACTCTTGAGGAGTTCTCCATTCATAAATCGTGACTCTGCCAGTTCTACCTTTCTGCATGGGTTATCCGGAAGAAATATGTTGAACTTGGTTCGACATATTAATCTATGCATCCACAACTCAGAAAGTTATATGTTCCTTGAGTTGTTCTCTTTAGTTGCATTCTGACCCTCGTCTATCAATTGATAGTCAAGAGTATGCGTGCGTTCGTTCATCGATGCCTATGACTCTTGTGGTCTGTCAAGCCATTCTATTCCGGAATGACTAGGAGAAACAAACTCCAGTACCTCTTCCATATCTACGATTGGGTCAAAGTAGTTGTATTCCGCAGATCAAATGCCAATCCAGCTTTTGGTTCTGCTCTACCTTGGAGTATTACATATTTTATATCGAGATTGTTATAGGAATTGCACACCATCCTATGAACTCTTGGTACAGTGATACTTCTTGCCATCATTGTTCATTCCTCGGTTCCTGTGTTATTGTAACCGGAATGCCGACAAACGAATTGTGATGTGTGAAATCCATACTCCCAGCAACCTCGTTGTTTGGTAGTTAAAGGACAATAATTTCATTCTTAGTCTGTTGGTTCTTGAATCATCATCCTAAGACTGATCGTGCTATCTAGTCCTTATTTCTGGTGCACCCTTCGATCGATGAGTTAGGATCTTGTCAAGTCCTCACTCATTTGATCATATCGTCTTGCCCTCAAAAGCAAGATTGTTCTCGAGCCTAGCAACATATCGGTGCTTCGTGATTTTCCGAAGATCTTCTCAGAAGTATTACCGGGTTGTCACCTGACCGCTATGTTGAGTTCGTGATCAAGTTGGTTTCTTGTGAACCACCTTCTCTCCAAGAATCGGTGTTAGATATCCCTGAGCTAGTTGGTTAAGCTAGACAACAACTTGGAGAGTTGGAAGATAAAAGCTTGCCTGACTTAGTTCGTTCCAAAGGGATATTCTTGTGTAGTGTGTGTTGAAGAAAGATGATATCTTCATCGATTGGTCCCTGTGATCAGTTGCTGGATCTATTGTCTTATCAATCCTTTGATTTGAGTGTGGGCTATCGTCAAATCAAATCAGAACCAACGATATTCGTAATGTTGTCTTACTCGTGGTTGATTCCTCGAGCATACACCATTATATCTTTGGTCTGACCAATGCTATCACCGTGTTCACTTAACTATGGAATTCCTTTTAAAAGGAAACCTAGATGAATTGTTGTTGAGCCCATTAACAACATCCTTGTCTTCTCCATAATTTTGTTGAACATTAAGCTAGTGTTGGAAATTTTTGAAAGCATTTGTTCATGCTAGCTCATGAAGCATATGTTTGGATGAAGGTAGTGACTTCCTTTAATTCATGGCATCTGATGCAAGTTGCCGCCGTGGATTCGAGAAAGTCAATGTTGTTTTCTTGGAATCATTCCAAATCAGTCATGCACACATGCGAAGAATTCTGTGGTTTGAAGACTTGCAACCTTCAATCTATATGTGTCCCTAGCACACTAAGCCACTGATTGAATTGTTCAAGGAGAAGAAGTTCCTTCTTAAGAGTATACCTTATGCAAGGACTTCGATACCCTCGTTGATGGTTCCCCCTCCTGAACTCGGTAGTGTTTTATTATAAGACTACCACGTGGTCATGCTTGTCTGGGACAACGTGTTAACATGTTGTAGCAAAACCAGCTCATGTTTTGGAGCTTGCTATCGTAGTTCATCTCCCGAGAATCCCGCAACGTCATCTCATCGATTTGTGTTGCAAACTTTCATTTTTCTTCCTAGACTCGATGAGTCTGGAATATCCTGGCACCAACCAGATCTGAATCTTAGGCAGATATGATGGGTTGGGACATTTCCCAAGAACTATAATATTGGTCTCTCGATAACCGGTAAGGTGGATGTCGTGGCCAACACACCCATCCGGTAGACCTATTATTATAGTATCTTATTTGATGGAATTGGCCACCTCCCCATAGGGATTTCGTAGGATTACTCCCTAGTTGCCCCTATGGATTTTTGTGTTCCCGAAGTCCGACCTTTTACTTGATGTTTTAGATATCAAACCATATCTATGAATGGGTTATACTAGCACATCAAGGAGAACATTAGAAGCGGAGTGCTAAATGTCTCTCGGTCGATCATCCAGATTTTATTTGCTTGGCCTCGCTAAGGTGAAATCTGAGAAGGTGTTATCTTCCTTTGCATCTGCATCATCCATCATCCTTCATCATGGTAGCAAGTTGTGTTGCCAGGATCCTTGACACGGATATTGGTAAAACCTTGATGATTGTTGAATTGCTCAAGTTCTTGAGAGCACGCACAAGCGCTACGTGTTACCGTCGACACTAACTAGGTTTGCTCTCAACTTCCTCGGTTATGCTATAACCATTCCAATAGTGGAATAACTCTCTATTGTTGAGCCTCTCCCCAGTTACTAGAATCATTCCCAGCATTTGCATTTTGTTCCCAGCTTGCACCGCCAATGTGTCATTCTACCATGGGTCTCTTCCATTTCCGGTGATAAGCAAAATCATCCATTACGTTGTCTTCAACAAGGTAATCCACATCATCCAAGTCCGAGTGTGCCATTCTACCGACCCCCTCCAAATGATCGCTTGTGATTACCTTAGGCTGGTATAAAGAGTTCCAAATGATCTCTGAATCAAAAGTAATTCTTTTTGCCACTTAAGGGAATAATCTACGAATCACCCTCCTCCAGGATGTTTCGTCGTGGTATCATGGCAACTCAACTCCTCGCTACGTTGACAACCGATTACCACCTTCTTAAGTGTGGAATTGTTGTCCACCTAGTGAACCTCGTCACCTGCTCCACTCCATCCCTTTAGAGGTATGCTTCGTCTCTTAGCTCGAGAGATACTGTTATATCTCATTCCGTGAGTTGTTCGATCTTCGAGAAGATCGACCCTTCTAGAGTCTCCTTCTTCCCTCCATGTCATGTTGGCAGGATTTCTCAGAGCAAGACGACAAGGCAAAGATGGTGTTCAAATCAACGTTTCTATGAGGTGCAACCTGGATCGTGAAGATTATACTAGTTGCGTTTACCTTTCACCTTACCCTACGCTTGAATCTCGAGACGAGATTCTTGTTTAGTGGGGGTGAGTTGTCACATCCCTAGCTTCTGGCATTGCACTAGTACTAGCCTTTGGTGATGCATCATGTTTACTTTTACAGAAAGTTGAAATGGGGATTGTCCAAACCCTAGCATTTTAAGAATTCACCAGGTTCACCTAAAATATTTTCAGTCAATCCAAGTGGCTTTCAAAAATGTTCATCATCTTTGGAAAAATGCTGGAAACAGTAACCAGAGATGATGCACATTTTTCCATGTCATTTTGGATCTTTGAACTAATATATATTGTATTTGAGTTGGAGCAAATATATGTTAAATATATTTTTAATGCTTCAATAATTCTGATATTTTGTGAGGGGCTCTAGAATATTACTTTCAGTCCCTGCAAAAATTATTGGAAGAAACAAAAATGATTTAGTGTTTGAACTAAATCAAAACAGATTGAAACAAATAGAAAACAATGATTAAAAAAAATAAAACAGAGTAAAAATAAAAAGAGAAGGCCACCTGGGCCACTTACCTGGCACCACGAGCCGGCCCAGCTTCCCCCCCCCCTGGCCGGCCCAGCCCACCAGCGCCTCCCCTGTCGCCTTCCTCCTCTGCCAGGAGGACGAGCACGCGCCCGGCGCGCGCGGCCACGCGCCCCGGCCACCTCCTCCCTGCTTCGGCCACCTCCTGCCTCCCTGCTTGCCTCCACTACTCCCTGGAGACGCCACGCGGCCCCCACGAACTCCCTCACTCTCTCCCGAGCTCTCCCCCTCCTCTGTTTCCCTCTCCCTCTCGTGCCGAGCGCAGCCGTCGCCACCGACGCTGTTCGCCGCGGCCACCGACCACCCCTCGCCTCGCCGATGCCTCCAGAAGAACCGCCGCACCTTCTTCTTCGTCTCCACCAACCCATGTGACGCCGGAAGCCCCGGAGCGCCGTCCCCGACGTC
This sequence comes from Triticum aestivum, assembly GCF_018294505.1. Taxonomy (NCBI): domain Eukaryota; kingdom Viridiplantae; phylum Streptophyta; class Magnoliopsida; order Poales; family Poaceae; genus Triticum; species Triticum aestivum. The sequence continues at coordinate 713,283,096 of NC_057803.1, forward strand.
TTCTTCCTCCTCGGGCCACCGAGATCGCCGGCGACCTCCCGTCGTCACCAGCCCCTCCCCGAGCTCGCTGACCTCCTCTACGGCACCGCTGTGAGCTCCTACGCCTCCCCTCCCTCTTTCCCCCCTTCGATTGCGCCCTGTAGCCCCGATCCCACCGGAGCCGCGAGCTCGGCTCCGCCGGCGATGTCGCCGCCGTCACTGCAGACAGCAAGGCTCGAAACCGAGCACGGCACCGTGCTCCTAGCATCCTCAGGAGCTCGGCGAGCCCCTTAACCATCCCTCCCGTCCTCTGTGGCCTCGCCCCGCTCGAACCCGAAGCTCCGGCCGCTGCCGCGAGCTCCGTTCCGACGAGCTCCAGCGCCCCCGCCACCACCCTCCTGCTCCTTTGGATACGGGAGAGCACGGGCTACGCCCCGGTGGTCTCCGCGCGTTTTTCCGCCGCCTGTAGCCCATTTCCGGCGAAGCACCGCCGCGCGGTTTGGTCGTCGCCGGCCGAACCCCGGCGAGGCTGACGTGGCGGCTTATTTAGCGCTAATCCCCACCATTAGCCACCCCACCAGCCGCTGACAGTGGGCCCCGTAGTGGGTCAAAGCCCAGGTCAACGCGGGATTAGCCCCAGTGTCACTGACCAGTGGACCCCACTGGTCAGGTTTGACTGGAGGCGCCCTGTTGACCTGCTGACGTCATAATGATGTCAGGCTGACGCAATAAGTATTTTCTGGAATTTAAATAATCTTAAATGATTTAATAATTCCAGAAAATAGCTAAAACTTCAATAAATCATAGAAAATTAACCGTAACTCCAAATTAAATAATTTATATATGAAAAATTATCAGAAAAATTCAAGGAATCCATCTGTACCATTTTCATGCATGTTAGAACAACTTATAGGTGCTGTTTAGCACAAATCATATAAAGGGCATTTAAATAATCACATATGGAGTTTGAATTTGAATCTTGTATTCAAACCAACTTCATTTAATCTGTTGCTAGTTGCATTAACTCAAAACACATTCATTTTGCCATGTCATGATCATGCATCATATTGTGCATTGCATTGATTGTGTTCCTTTCTGTGTTGCCGGTATTTGTCCCCTCTCGATAGACGTGATACCGATGATGTGATCGTTGACACTGATGAAGACTCAATGTTATCTTCAGAAGTGCCAGGCAAGCAAAACCCCCTTGTTCATTCCGATAAAATCCCACTCTCTTGCTCCTGCTCTCTTTTACTGCATTAGGACAACAACGATTCAACTGTTACTTGCTGCGGTAGCTGAACCCCTTTATCCTTTGCATGACCTGTCATTGCCACAGTAAATAGATGAAACCCACTAGCATGAGTAGGAGTTGTTTGAGCCCTGATGTGCCTACTCATTTATGTTTGTTGTCATGCCTGCTACTGCTTAGAGTTGAGTCAGGTCTGATTCATCGGGGATGAATCAGAGGCGTGTGAACCTGTCCTACTGTGTGTGAGCTAAGTGTGTGAACACGATTTGGTAAAGGTAGCGGTGAGAGGCCATGTAGGAGTACATGGTGGGTTGTCTCATTGCAGCCATCCTCAGGAACTGAGTTCTGTGTTTGTGATCCATGATTCAGCTACTACCACGCATTGGGCCCGAAACCAATGGACCCTCTCGGCTTCTTGATCACCCTTGTCCTCTGTCCAGGAGTTGCAAGTAGTTTCTGGTGTTTGTAGTATGCTGGAGGCCGTGCGCAGCGCTGACCGTAGGGGTGGGCTGTGATGCGGTAGGCACATGGCCGGGTAAACCGGGCGCCCGTTTGGTGTCACGGAACCCTGTACACATCGTTTGGGGCTGTGAGCGAAACTTCGGCCGGATCTCCTCATGGATGGAACCCGAATAGGCGATAAACCTGGACTAGAGACTTGAGTGATTAGGTAGGTCGTGGCCGACACCCACGTTGGGCTTCCGCTTGAAGGTTGCCGAGTACATGTCGTGTAAACGGCGGTAAGTGGTGAGAGCGTGTGTGAAGAAGTACACCCCTGCAGGGTTAACCTAATCTATTCGAATAGCCGTGTCCACGGAAAAGGACTTCTGGGTTGCTTATATCAGTTCATAGACAAGTGAAAGTGGATACTCTAAAATATGCAAGATAAGCGTGAGTGCTATGGATGGCGTTCTCGTAGGGAGACGGGAGCGGATCCATAGTGGTGTATTGGTTGGTGAATATGTGGACTCGTGTGCGCCACCTCAAAAGAGTCGCTTGCAGTCGTAGTTTAGGATAGCCACCGAGTCAAAGCTGGCTTGCTGCAGTCAAACTCCACCATCCCCTTTGTTGGTAATGATGCATGTGTAGATAGATCTGATGTAAGTCTTGCTGGGTACATTTGTACTCACGTTTGCCTATTTTATGTTTTGCAGAGAGACTTCAGTCTCACTAGTAGTTCCGCTTGGACTTCGACGTTTAGCTTGATACCTCAGCTACGATCTTGTGCCCTCGGCAGGATCTGATAGATAGTCAGGCTTCTCAGCCTTTTTCATTTATAGATGTCTGTACTCAGACATGATAGCTTCCGCTTGTGCTTTGACTTGTATGCCCTGATTGTTGGGTCATGAGACCCATGATTGTAATATCTCGCTCCTCGGAGCCTATTGAATAAATTACTTGAGTCGTAGAGTCATTTTGTGATGCCATGTTGTATTGCACATATCGAGCATATTGTGTGTATGTTATTGAAATGCTTGGTATGTGTGGGATCTGACCATCTAGTTGTTTATCTTTAGTAGCCTCTCTTACGGGGAAATGTCTCCTAGTGTTTCCACCGAGCCATGGTAGCTTGCTACTACTCCGGAACACTTAGGCTGGCCGGCATGTGTCCTTCTTCGTTCCTGTGTCTGTCCCTTCGGGGAAATGTCACGCGGTGAATACCGGAGTCCTGTTAGCCTGCTACAGCCCGGTTCACCGGAGTCCTGCTAGCCCAGTGCTACAGCCTGGATTCACTCGCTGATGACCGACACGTTCGATGCTGGGTCATGGATGCCTGTCCCTGTAAGTTTGTGCCACTTTGGGTTTACGACTAGCCATGTCAGCCCGGGCTCCTTATCATATGGATGCTAGCGACACTGTCATATACGTGTGCCAAAAGGCGCAAACGGTCCCGGGCAAAGGTAAGGCGACACCCGTGGGAATACCGTGCGTGAGGCCGCACAGTGATATGAGGTGTTACATGCTAGATCGATGTGGCATTGAGTCGGGGTCCTGACAAAAACCTAATTCCACCGCCGCAACTTTCTGTATCCACGAGATCCCATCTTGGGGCCTGTTCCGGAGCTCCGCCGGAGGGGGCATCTACCACGGAGGGCTTCTACATCAACACCATAGCCTCTCCGATGAAGTGTGAGTAGTTTACTTCAGACCATCGGGTCCATAGCTAGTAGCTAGATGGCTTCTTCTCTCTTTTTGGATCTCAATACAATGTTCTCCCCCTCTCTCTGGAGATCTATTCGATGTAATCTTCTTTTTGCAGTGTGTTTGTTGAGACCGATGAATTGTGGGTTTATGATCAAGCTTATCTATGAATAATATTTGAATCTTCTCTGAATTCTTTTATGTATGATTGAGTTATCTTTGCAAGTCTCTTCGAATTATCCATTTGGTTTGGCCAACTAGATTGGTAGTTCTTGCAATGGGAGAGGTGTTTAGCTTTGGGTTCGATCTTGCGGTGTCCTTACCCAGTGACAGAAAGGGTTGCAAGGCACATATTGTATTGTTGCCATCGAGGATAACAAGATGGGGTTTTTATCATATTGCATGAATTTATCCCTCTACATCATGTCATCTTGCTTAAGGTGTTGCTCTGTTTTTAACTTAATACTCTAGATGCATGCTAGATAGCGGTCGATGAGTGGAGTAATAGTAGTAGATGCAGAATTGTTTCGATCTACTTGTCTCGGACATGATGCCTATACACATGATAATACCAAGATATACTCATAATTATGATCAATTCTGTTAATTGCTCAATAGTAATTTGTTCACCCACCGTAAAATATCTATGCTCTTGAGAGAAGCCACTAGTGAAACCTATGGCCCCTGGGTCTATTGTCATCATATCAATCTCCATTACTTTATTATTTGCTTTGTTCTTACTTTGCTTTTTACTTTTCACTTTGCATCTCTATATCAAAAATACCAAAAATATTATTTATCATCTCTATCAGATCTCACCCTCGTAAGTGACCGTGAAGGGATAGACAACCCCTAATCGCGTTGGTTGCAAGTAGCTATCATTTTGTGTAGGTACGAGGGACTCGTGCATAATCTCCTACTGGATTGATACCTTGGTTCTCAAAAACTGAGGGAAATACTTACGCTACTTTACGGCATCATCCTCTCCTCTTCAGGGAAGTCGAACGCAGTGCTCAAGAGGTAGCATGGAGCGGTTTGGTTTGGGTGGTGCTAGGGTGGAGCAATTTATAGATGTTTATAAGGAAACATTGATTAGAAAATCCGTCTATGAATCAACCGAGATGATCACAATCAGAAAATAAAATATTTTGGAATCAGATTTATGATTGATACGTCTCCGTCGTATCTATAATTTTTGATTGTTCCACGCCAATATTCTTCAACTTTCATATACTTTTGGCAACTTTTTATACTATTTTGGGACTAACATATTGATCCAGTGCCCAGTGCTAGTTCCCGTCTGTTGCATGTCTTATGTTTCGCAGAAAACCAATATCAAACGGAATCCAAATGGGATAAAAACGGATTGAGAATTTTTTTGGAATATTTGGAATTTTCCGAAGGAAGAATCAACGCGAAACGGTGTCCGGGGTGGCCACGAGACAGGGGGGCGCGCCCTCCCCCCCTGGGCGCTGCATGGACTCTCATGGGCCACCCGTAAGGCAGTTGACGCTCTTATTTTGCCGAAAGAAAGCTGATTTTATGAGAAAAATCTGGGCGAAAGATTCACCCCAATCGGAGTTACGAATCTCCAAATATAAAGGAAATGGTGAAGGGGCAGAAACACAAAACGCAGAAACAGAGAGATAGATCCAATCTCAGAGGGGCTCTCGCCCCTCCCACGCCATGGGAGGCAAGGACCAGAGGGGAAACCCTTCTCCCATCTAGGGAGGAGGTCAAGGAAGAAGAAGAAGAAGGGGCCCTCTCTCCCCCTTGCTTCCGGTGGCGCCGGAGCGCTGCCGGGGACCATCATCATCACCGCGATCTTCACCAACACCTCCATCATCTTCACCAGCATCTTCATCACCTTCCCCCTTCTATATCCAGCGGTCCACTCTCCCGCAACCCGCTGTACCCTCTACTTGAACATGGGGCTTTATGCTTCATATTATTTTCCAATGATGTGTTGCCATCCTATGATGTCTGAGTAGATTTTCGTTGTCCTACCGATGATGGATGAATTGCTATGATTGGTTTGAGTTGCATGTTCTATTATTGGTGCTGTCATATGGTGCCCTCTGTGTCGTGCAAGCATGAGGGATTCCCGCTGTAGGGTGTTGCAATGCGTTCATGATTCGCTGATAGTGGGTTGCGTCAGTGACTGAAACACAAACCCGAGTAATGGGATTGTTGCGTATGGGATAAAGGGGACTTGATACTTTAATGCTATGGTTGGGTTTTACCTTAATGATCTTTAGTAGTTGCGGATGCTTGCTAGAGTTCCAATCATAAGTGCATATGATCTAAGAAGAGAAAGTATGTTAGCTTATGCCTCTCCCTCAAATAGAATTGCAATAGTGATTACCGGTCTAGTAACATAGTCAATTGCTTAGGGACAAATTCACAACTCCTACCACCACTTTTCCACACTCGCTATATTTACTTTCTTGCATCTTTATCTAAACATCCCCTAGCTTTTATTTACATGTTCTTTATGTTGGAAATATGCCCTAGAGGCAATATAAAAAGGATTATTATTATATTTCCTTGTTCGTGATAATTGTCTTTTATTCATGCTACAATTGTATTATCCGGAAATTGTAATGCACCTGTGAATACATAGACCACAACATGTCCCTAGCGAGCCCCTAGTTGACTAGCTCATTGATCAACAGATAGTCATGCTTTCCTGACTATGGACATTGGGTGTCATTGATAACGGGATCACAACATTAGGAGAATGATGTGATGGACAAGACCCAATCCTAAGCATAGCACATGATCGTGTAGTTCGTTTTGCTAGACCTTTTCCAATGTCAAGTATCCTTTCCTTAGACCATGAGATCGTGTAACTCTCGGATACTGTAGGAGTGCTTTGGGTGTACCAAACGTCACAACGTAACTAGGTGGCTATAAAGGTGCACTACAGGTATCTCCGAAAGTGTCTGTTGGGTTGACACGGATCAAGACTGGGATTTGTCACTCCGTATGACGGAGAGGTATCTCTGGGCCCACTCGATAATGCATCATCATAATGAGCTCAAAGTGACCAAGTGTCTGGTCACGGGATCATGCATTACGGTATGAGTAAAGTGACTTGCCGGTAACGAGATTGAACGAGGTATTGGGATACCGAAGATCGAATCTCGGGCAAGTAACATACCGATTGACAAAGGGAATTGTATACGGGGTTGCTTGAATTCTCGACATCGTGGTTCATCTGATGAGATCATCGAGGAGCATGTGGGAGCCAACATGGGTATCCAAATCCCGCTGTTGGTTATTGACCAGAGAGCCGTCTCGGTCATGTCTACATGTCTCCCGAACCCGTAGGGTCTATACACTTAAGGTTCGGTGACGCTAGGGTTGTAAAGATATTAGTATGCAGGAAACCGAAAGTTGTTCGTAGGCCCGGATGAGATCCCGAACGTCATGAAGAGTTCCGAAATGGTCCGGAGGTAAAGAATTATATATGGGAAGTCGAGTTTCGGCCATCCGGAAAGTTTCGGGGGTCACCGGTATTGTACCGGGACCACCGGAAGGGTCCCGGGGGTCCACCGGGTGGGGCCACCCACCCCGGAGGGCCCCATGGGCTGAAGTGGGAGGGGAACCAGCCCCTGGTGGGCTGGTGCGCCCCCCCCCCCCCGGGCCCCCCTCTGCGCCTAGAGTTGGGAACCCTAGGGGAGGGGGCGCCTCCACTTGCCTTGGGGGGCAAGTTTCCCCCCTTGGCCGCCACCCCCCCAGGAGATCCCATCTCCTAGGGCCGGCGCCCCCTAGGGTCCCTATATAAAGAGGGGCGTGGGAGGGCATCCGCACCCTGACACATGGCGCCTCCCTTCCCCCCTTGCTACACCTCTCCCTCCCGTAGTCGCTTGGCGAAGCCCTGTCGGATCCCTGCTGCATCCACCACCACGCCGTCATGCTGCTGGATCTTCATCAAACTCTCCTTCCCCCTTGCTGGATCAAGAAGGAGGAGACGTCACGCTGACCGTACGAGTGTTGAAGGCAGAGGTGCCGTCCGTTCGGCGCTAGGATCTCTGATGATTTGGATCACGACGAGTACGACTCCCTCAACCCCGTTCTCTTGAACGCTTCCGCTCGTGATCTACAAGGGTATGTAGATGCAATCCTCTCTCTCATTGCTAGATGAACTCATAGATTGATCTTGGTGAACGTAGGAATTTTTTTATTTTATGCAACGTTCCCCAACAGTGGTATCAGAGCCCGGTTTATGAGTAGTTCTCTATTGCACGAGTAGAACACAAATTTGTTGTGGGCGTAGATGTTGTTAACTTTCTTGCCACTACTAGTCTTATTTTGCTTTAGCGGTATTGTGGGATGAAGCGTCCCGGACCGACCTTACACGTACGCTTATGTGAGACAGGTTCCACCGACTGACATGCACTAGTTGCATAAGGTGGCTAGCGGGTGTCTGTCTCTCCCACTTTAGTTGGAGCGGGTTCGATGAAAAGGGTCCTTATGAAGGGTAAATAGAAGTTGACAAATCATGTTGTGGTTATTCATAGGTAAGAAAATGTTCTTGCTAGAACCCTATTGCAGCCACGTAAAAGATGCAACAACAATTAGAGGACGTCTAACTTGTTTTTGCAGCAATTGCTTTGTGATGTGATATGGCCGAAAGTTGTGATGAATGATGAATGATATATTGTGATGTATGAGATCATGTTCTTGTAGTAGGAATCACGACTTGCATGTCGATGAGTATGACAACCGGCAGGAGCCATAGGAGTTGTCTTAATTATTTTATGACCTGCGTGTCAATGATTTAACGCCATGTAATTACTTTACTTTATTGCTAAATCATTAGCCATAGTAGTATAAGTAATAGTTGGCGAGCAACTTCATGGAGACACGATGATGGAGATCATGATGATAGAGATCATGGTGTCATGCCGGTGATGAAGATGATCATGGAGCCCCGAAGATGGAGATCAAAGGAGCTATATGATATTGGCCATATCATGTTACTACTATATAATTGCATGTGATGTTTATTATGTTTATGCATCTTGTTTACTTAGAACGACGGTAGTAAATAAGATGATCCCTCATAATAATTTCAAGAAAGTGTTCCCCCTAACTGTGCGTCGTTGCTAAAGTTTGTCGTTTTGAAGCACCACGTGATGATCGGGTGTGATAGATTCCTACGTTCACATACAACGGGTGTAAGACAGTTTTACACATGCAAAAACATTTAGGTTAACTTGACGAGCCTAGCATGTACAGACATGGCCTCGGAACACAGAGACCGAAAGGTCAAACATGAGTCGTATGGAAGATACGATCAACATGGAGATGTGCACCGATGATGATTAATCTGTCTCATGTGATGATCGGACACGGCCTAGTCGACTTGGATCATGTGACACTTAGATGACTAGAGGGATGTCAAATCTAAGTGGGAGTTCATTAAATAATTTGATTAGATGAACTTAATTATCATGAACTTAGTCTAAAATCTTTGCAAAAATGTCTTGTAGATCAAATGGCCAATGCTCATGTCAACATGAACTTCAACGCGTTCCTAGAGAAAACCAAGCTGAAAGATGATGGCAGCAACTATACGGACTGGGTCCAGAACATGAGGATCATCCTCATAGCTGCCAACAAAGCATATGTCCTAGAAGGACCGCTAGGTGAAGCACCCATCCCAGAGAACCAAGACGTTATGAACGCTTGGCAGTCACGTGCTGATGATTACTCCCTCGTTCAGTGCGGCATGCTTTACAGCTTAGAACCGGGGCTCCAAAAGCATTTTGAGCAACACGGAGCATATGAGATGTTCGAGGAGCTGAAATGGTTTTCCAAGCTCATGCCCGGGTCGAGAGATATGAAGTCTCCGACAAGTTCTATAGTTGTAAGATGGAGGAAAATAGTTTTGTCAATGAGCACATACTCAAAATGTCTGGGTTGCACAACCGCCTGTCCCAGCTAGACATTAACCTCCCGGACGAGGCGGTCATTGACAGAATCCTTCAGTCGCTCCCACCGAGCTACAAGAGCTTTGTGATGAACTACAATATGCAGGGGATGGTGAAAACTATTCCTGAGGTAATTTCAATGCTGAAGTCGGCAGAGGTAGAAATCAAGAAAGAACATCAAGTGTTGATGGTCAATAAAACCACCAAGTTCAAGAAGGGCAAGGGTAAGAAGAACTTCAAGAAGGACGGCAAAGATGTTGCCACGCCCGGTAAGCCAGTTGCCGGGAAGAAGTCAAAGAATGGACCCAAGCCTGAGACTGAGTGCTTTTATTGCAAAGAGAAGGGTCACTGGAAGCGGAACTGCCCCAAATACTTAGCGGACAAGAAGGCCGGCAACACTAAAGGTATATGTGATATACATGTAATTGATGTGTACCTTACCAGTACTCGTAGTAACTCCTGGGTATTTGATACCGGTGCCATTGCTCATATTTGTAACTCACGGCAGGAGCTGCGGAATAAGCGGAGACTGGCGAAGGACGAGGTGACGATGCGCGTCGGGAATGGTTCCAAGGTCGATGTGATCGCCTTCGGCATGCTACCTCTACATTTACCCACGAGATTAGTTTTAAACCTCAATAATTGTTATTTAGTGCCAATTTTGAGCATGAACATGGTATCTAGATCTCGTTTAATACAGATGGCTAATCATTTAAATCCGAGAATGATGGTTGTTCTATTTATATGAGAGATATGTTTTATGGTCATGCCCCGATGGTCAATGGTTTATTCTTAATGAATCTCAAACGTAATATTACACATATTCATAGTGTGAATACCAAAAGATGTAAAGTTGATAACGATAGTCCCACATACTTGTGGCACTCCCGCCTTGGTCACATTGGTGTCAAGCGCATGAAGAAGCTCCATGCTGATGGACTTTTAGAGTCTCTCGATTATGAATCATTTGACACATGCGAACCATGCCTCATGGACAAAATGACCAAGACTCCGTTCTCCGGAACAATGGAGCGGGCAACCAACTTATTAGAAATCATACATACTGATGTGTGCGGTCCAATGAGCGTTGAGGCTCGCAGAGGATATCGTTATGTTCTCACTCTTACTGATGACTTAAGTAGATATGGGTATGTCTACTTGATGAAACACAAGTCTGAGACCTTTGAAAAGTTTAAGGAATTTCAGAATGAAGTAGAGAATCAACGTGACCGAAAAATAAAGTTCTTACGATCAGATCATGGAGGAGAATATTTAAGTCACGAATTTGGTACGCACTTAAGGAAATGTGGAATTGTTTCACAACTCACACCGCCTAGAACACCTCAGCGTAACGGTGTGTCCGAACGTCGTAATCGTACTCAATTAGATATGGTATGATCTATGATGTCTCTTACCGATTTACTGCTATCATTTTGGGGATACTCTCTAGACACAGCTACATTCACTTTAAATAGGGCTCCGTCTAAATCCGTTGAGACGACACCGTGTGAATTATGGTTTGGGAATAAACCTAAGCTGTCGTTACTAAAAGTTTGGGGATGCGATGCTTATGTCAAGAAACTTCAACCTCAAAAGCTCGAACCCAAGTCGGAAAAATGCGTCTTCATAGAATACCCTAAGGAAACCATTGGGTATACCTTCTACCTTAGATCCCAAGGCAAGATCTTTGTTGCCAAGAACGGATCCTCTCTGGAAAAGCAGTTTCTCTCGAAAGGAGTAAGTGGGAGGAAAGTAGAACTCGATGAAGTACAACCTCTTGAACCGGAAAGTAGTGCAGCTCAGAAAAATGTTCCTGTGGTGCCTACACCGACTAGGGAGGAAATTAATGATGATGATCTAGGTACTTCGGATCAAGTTGCTACTAAACTTCGTAGGTCCACAAGGACACGTTCCACACCAGAGTGGTATGGCAACCCTGTCCTGGAAATCATGTTGTTAGACAACGGTGAACCTTCGAACTATGAAGAAGCGATGGCGGGCCCAGATTCTAACAAATGGATTGAAGACATGCAATCCGAGATAGAATCCATGTATGAAAACAAAGTATGGACTTTGACAGACTTGCCCGATGATCGGCGAGCGATAGAAAACAAATGGATCTTTAAGAAGAAGACGGACGCGGATGGTAATGTCACCATCTATAAAGCTCGACTTGTCGCTAAGGGTTATCGGCAAGTTAAGGGGGTTGACTACGATGAGACTTTCTCTACCGTAGCGAAGCTGAAGTCCGTCTGAATCATGTTAGCAATTGCCGCATACTATGATTATGAGATATGGCAGATGGACGTCAAAACGGCATTCCTTAACGGCTATCTTAAGGAAGAAATGTATATGATACAGCCGGTATGCAAGCTCCAGCGATCCATTTATGGGCTGGTGCAAGCATGTCGGAGTTGGAACATTCGCTTTGATGAGATGATCAAAGTGTTTGGGTTTATGCAGACTTATGGAGAAGCCTGCGTTTACAAGAAAGTGAGTGGGAGCTCTGTAGCATTTCTCATATTATATGTAGATGACATACTTTTGATGGGAAATGATATAGAACTTTTGGACAGCATTAAGGCCTACATGAATAAGTGTTTTTCAATGAAGGACCTTGGAGAAGCTGCTTACATATTAGGCATCAAGATCTATAGGGATAGATCGAGACACCTCATAGGTGTTTCACAAAGCACATACCTTGATAAGATATTGAAGAAGGTCAATATGGATCAGTCCAAGAAAGGGTTCTAGCTTGTGTTGCAAGGTGTGAGATTGAGCTCGGCTCAATGCCCGACCACGGCAGAAGATAAAGAAGAGATGAGTGCCATCCCCTATGCCTCAGCAATAGGATATATTATGTATGCCATGCTGTGTACCAGACCTGATGTAAACCTTGCCGTAAGTTTGGTAGGAAGGTACCAAAGTAATCCCGGCAAGGAACACTGGACAACGGTCAAGAATATCCTGAAGTACCTGAAAAGGACAAAGGACATGTTTCTCGTCTATGGAGGTGACGAAGAGCTCGTTGTAAAGGGTTACGTCGACGCTAGCTTCGACACAGATCTGGATGACTCTATGTCACAAATCGGATACGTGTATATGTTGAATCGTGGAGTAGTAAGCTGGTGCAGTTGCAAGCAGAGCATCGTGGCGGGATCTACATGTGAAGCGGAGTACATGGCAGCCTCGGAGGCAGCGCATGAAGCAATATGGATGAAGGAGTTCATCACCGACCTAGGAGTCATACCCAATGCATCGGGGCCAATCACTCTCTTCTGTGATAACACTAGAGCTATTGCCCTTGCCAAGGAGCCCAGGTTTCTCAAGAAGACCAAGCACATCAAGCGTCGTTCCAACTCCATCCGTGAAAATGTTCAAGATGGAGACATAGATATTTCCAAAGTACACACGGATCTGAATGTCGCAGATCCGTTGACTAAACCTCTTCCCCGAGAAAAACATGATCAACATCAGAACTCTATGGGTGTTCGATTCATCACAATGTAACTAGATTATTGACTCTAGTGCAAGTGGGAGACTATTGGAAATATGCCCTAGACGCAATAATAAAAGGATTATTATTATATTTCCTTGTTCGTGATAATTGTCTTTTATTCATGCTACAAATGTATTATCCGGAAATTGTAATGCACGTGTGAATACATAGACCACAACATGTCCCTAGTGAGCCTCTAGTTGACTAGCTCGTTGATCAATAGATAGTCATGGTTTCCTGACTATGGACATTGGATGTCATTGATAACGGGATCACATCATTAGGAGAATGATGTGATGGACAAGACCCAATCCTAAGCATAGCACAAGATCGTGTAGTTCGTTTTGCTAGAGCTTTTCCAATGTCAAGTATCCTTTCCTTAGACCATGAGATCGTGTAATTCCCGGATACCGTAGGAGTGCTTTGGGTGTACCAAATGTCACAATGTAACTGGGTGGCTATAAAGGTGCACTACAGGTATCCCCGAAAGTGTCTGTTGGGTTGACACGGATCGAGACTGGGATTTGTCACTCCGTATGACGGAGATGTATCTCTGGTCCCACTCGGTAATGCATCATCATAATGAGCTCAAAGTGACCAAGTGTCTGGTCACGCGATCATGCATTACGGTACGAGTAAAGTGACTTGCCGGTAACGAGATTGAACGAGGTATTGGGATACCGACGATCGAATCTCGGGCAAGTAACATACCGATTGACAAAGGGAATTGTATACGGGGTTGCTTGAATCCTCGACATCGTGGTTCATCCGATGAGATTATCGAGGAGCATGTGGGAGCCAACATGGGTATCCAGATCCCGCTGTTGGTTATTGACCAGAGAGCCGTCTCGGTCATGTCTACGTGTCTCCCGAACCCGTAGGGTCTATACACTTAAGGTTCGGTGACGCTAGGGTTGTAAAGATATTAGTATGCAGCAAAACGAAAGTTGTTCGGAGTCCCGGATGAGATCCCGGACGTCACGAGGAGTTCCGAAATGGTCCGGAGGTAAAGAATTATATATGGGAAGTCGAGTTTCGGCCATCGGGAAAGTTTCGAGGGTCACCGGTATTGTACCGGGACCACCGGAAGGGTCCCGGGGGTCCACCGGGTGGGGCCACCCATCCTGAAGGGCCCCATGGGCTGAAGTGGGAGGGGAACCAGCCCCTGGTGGGCTGGTGCCCCCCCCCCCCGTGGGCCCCCCTCTGCGCCTAGGGTTGGGAACCCTAGGGGAGGGGGCACCTCCACTTGCCTTGGGGGGCAAGTTTCCCCCCTTGGCCGCCGCCCCCCTAGGAGATCCCATCTCCTAGGGCCGGCGCCCCCCCTGGGGTCCCTATATAAAGAGGGGGTGGGAGGGCAGCCGCACCCTGAAACCTGGCGCCTCCCTTCCCCCCTTGCTACACCTCTCCCTCCCGTAGTCGCTTGGCGAAGCCCTGCCGGATCCCTGCTGCATCCACCACCACGCCGTCGTGCTGCTGGATCTTCATCAACCTCTCCTTCCCCCTTGCTGGATCAAGAAGGAGGGGAAGTCACGCTGACCGTACGTGTGTTGAACGCGGAGGTGCCGTTCGTTCGTCGCTAGGATCTCCGGTGATTTGGATCACGACGAGTACGACTCCCTCAACCTCGTTATCTTGAACGCTTCCGCTCTCGATCTACAAGGGTATGTAGATGCACTCCTCTCTCTCGTTGCTAGATGAACTCATAGATTGATCTTGGTGAATGTAGGAAAATTTTTATTTTATGCAATGTTCCCCAACACTTTATATTCTTGCAAACATATCCTATCACTCCTACAAAGTACTTCTAGTTTCATATTTGTTCTAGGTAAAGCGAACGACAAGAGTGCGTAGAGTTGCATCAGTGGTCGATAGAACTTGAGGGAATATTTATTCTACCTTTAGCTCCTCGTTGGGTTCGACATTCTTACTTATCGAAAACTGTTGCGATCGCCTACACTTATGGGTTATCAAGACCTTTGAGGGAGTCCTGGACTAGGGGGTGGCCGGATAGCCGAACTATCATCATTGGCCGGACTCCAAGACTATGAAGATACAAGATTGAAGACTTCGTCCCGTGTCCGGATGGGACTTTCCTTGGCGCGGAAGGCAAGCTTGGCGATACGGATATGTAGATCTCCTACCATTGTAACTGACTCTATGTAACCCTAGCCCTCTCCGGTGTCTATATAAACCGGATGGCTTTAGTCCGTAGGACGAACAACAATCATACCATAGGCTAGATTCTAGGGTTTAGCCTCCTTGATCTCGTGGTAGATCTACTCTTGTAACACACATCATCAATATTAATCAAGCAGGACGTAGGGTTTTACCTCCATCAAGAGGGCCCGAACCTGGGAAAAACATCGTGTCCCTTGTCTCCTGTTACCATCCGCCTAGACGCACAGTTCGGGACCCCCTACTCGAGATCCACCGGTTTTGACACCGACATTGGTGCTTTCATTGAGAGTTCCTTTGTGTCATCACCGATAGGCTCGATGGCTTCTCCGATCATCAACAACGATGCAGTCCAGGGTGAGACTTTCCTTCCCGGACAGATCTTTGTATTCGGCGGCTTTGCACTGCGGGCCAATTCGCTTGGCCATCTGGGGCAGATCGAAAGCTACGCCCCTGGCCGTCAGGTCAGATTTGGAAGTTTGAACTTCACGGCTGACATCCGCGGGAACTTGATCCTTGATGGATTCGAGCCACAGCCGAGCGTGCTGCACTGTCATGACGAGCATGATCTAGCTCTGAAGCAGGACAGTATGCTGGAGGCCGCACTCGAGTCCGCTCTGATCTTCAACTCGGAGCCGGCTGCGCGGATCGAGGACGGATGGCTAGATACCACCTCGGGGGCTGCAAACTCTACGGCGATAGAGCCGAGCACTGATCTTGTCCCTCATGAAGCCCATGACTCCGAGGTGCCGGACTCCGAACCTCCCGCGCCCCCTCCAATCGAATCCGGTTGGGCACCGATCATGGAGTTCACCGCGGCGGACATCTTTCAACACTCACCTTTCGGCGGCATCTTGAGTTCGCTAAAGTATCTCTCGTTATCAGGAGAGCCCTGGCCGGACTGCGGTCAGGACGGTTGGGATGCGGACGACGAAGAAATTCAAAGCCCACCCACCACCCACTTAGTAGCCACTGTCGATGATCTAACCGACATGCTAGACTACGACTCCGAAGACATCGACGGTATGGACGACGATGCCGGAGACGACCAAGAACCAGCGCCTACTGGGCACTGGAAAGCCACCTCATCATATGACATATACATGGTGGATATCCAAAAGGATGGGAATGGCGAAGGAACAGCGGAGGATGACCCCTCCAAGAAACAGCCCAAGCGTCAGCGTCAGCGGCGCCGCTCTAAATCCCGCCACAGCAAGAATGGAGATTCTGGCACCGGAGATAATAACACCCCAGACAGTGCCGAAGACAACCCACTCCAGCAAGATTCAGCACAGGAGGACGGAGATGCCAGCCCTCATGAGAGAGCGGCAGAAGAAGAGGTAGAGGATTATATGCCTCCCTCCGGAGACGAGGCAAGCCTCGACGACGACGAATTCGTCGTGCTTGAGGATCCCGTCGAACAAGAGCGTTTTAAACGCAGGCTTATGGCCATAGCAAACAACCTCAAGAAAAAGCGGCAACAGCTTAGAGCTGATCAAGATCTGCTAGCCGACAGATGGACTGAAGTCCTCGTGACCAAAGAGCATGAGCTCGAACGCCCCTCCAAAAGCTACCCTAAACGCAAGCTGCTCCCCCGATTAGAGGAGGAGGCATATGAACCTGCATCACCAGCAGACAATACGGCTGACCGACCACCCCATGGTCGCGATAGAGAGGCCTCTAGGACCTTCACTAGAACCGTACCCCGGCATCGCTCGAAAAGCACAAGGCCACAGGGGAACGCTCCGGACTTGCGAGATATATAGGAGGATAAGGCAAGACAATGAAGATCGATCTATGGATCACGTGGGAGCCCCATGATACGTGACGACAACCGTCGCGCCGGACATAGTAAGTCCGGCCGGGCCAAACAAAATAGGCAAAGCTCTTTTGAGCTCCGTCGTGATATCACCCAGTACAGAGGCGCCGCACACCCACTATGCTTCACAGATGAAGTAATGGATCATCAAATCCCCGAAGGGTTTAAACCCGTGAATATTGAATCTTACGATGGCACAACAGACCCCGCGGTTTGGATCGAAGACTATCTCCTTCACATCCACATGGCCCGCAGTGATGATCTTCACGCCATCAAATATCTCCCAGTCAAGCTTAAAGGACCAGCCCGGCATTGGCTTAACAGCTTGCCAGCAGAGTCAATTGGGAGTTGGGAAGACCTGGAAGCCGCATTCCTCGATAACTTCCAAGGCACGTATGTGCGACCACCAGACGCTGACGACCTAAGCCATATAATTCAGCAGCCAGACAAATCGGCCAGACAATTCTGGACACGGTTCTTAACCAAGAAAAACCAAATCGTCGACTGTTCGGATGCGGAGGCCCTCGCAGCCTTCAAACATAACATCCGCGATGAGTGGCTTGCCCGGCACCTGGGAGAGGAAAAGCCGAAATCCATGGCAGCCCTCACATCACTCATGACCCGCTTCTGCGCGGGTGAGGACAGCTGGCTAGCACGCAGCAACAACCTCAGCAAAAATTCCGGCAGTCCGGATATCAAGGACCGTAATGGCAGGTCGCGTCGCAACAAAAACAAACGCCGCATTAACGGCGATAATAGTGAAGATACGGCAGTCAATGCCGGATTCAGAGGCTCTAAACTCGGTCAGCGGAAAAAGCCATTCAAAAGAACTACTCCGGGTCCGTCCAATTTGGACCGAATACTCGACCGCTCGTGCCAGATATACGGCACCCCCGAAAAGCCAGCCAACCACACCAACAGGGACTATTGGGTATTCAAGCAAGCAGGCAAGTTAATTGCCGAAAACAATGACAAGGGGCTGTATAGCGATGACGAGGAAGAGACCCGACCGCCGAACAACAGAGGACAGAAGGGTTTCCCCCCACAGTGTGGACGGTGAACATGATATACGCAACACACATACCCAAAAGGGAGCGGAAGCGTGCACTCAGGGACATATACGCCATGGAGCCAGTTGCCCCGAAGTTCAATCCATGGTCCTCCTGCCCGATCAATTTTGACCGAAGGGACCACCCCACCAGCATCCGCCACGGCGGATTCGCCGCATTGGTTTTAGACCCAATCGTCGATGGATTTCACCTCACCAGAGTCCTGATGGACGGCGGCAGCAGCCTGAATCTGCTTTATCAGGATACAGTGCGCAAAATGGGCATAGACCCCTCAAGGATTAAACCTACCAAGACGACCTTTAAAGGCATCATACCAGGTGTAGAAGCCAATTGTACAGGCTCAGTTACACTGGAAGTGGTCTTCGGATCCCCGGATAACTTCCGGAGCAAGGAGTTAATCTTCGACATAGTTCCGTTCCGCAGCGGCTATCATGCTCTGCTCGGATGTACCGCGTTTGCAAAGTTCAACGCGGTGCCACACTACGCATACCTCAAGCTCAAGATGCCAGGCCCTCGAGGAGTCATCACGGTCAACGAAAACACTGAACGCTCTCTCCGAACGGAGGAACATACAGCGGCTCTCGCGGCAGAAGTACAGGGCAGCCTCTTAAGGCAATTCTCGAGTCCGGCCGTTAAGCGACCGGACACGGCTAAACGCGCCCGGAGTAACCTACAACAAGATCACCTGGCACGTTCCGAGCACGCGTAGCAGTGCGGCCCCAACCCCAGCCCATGCAAAACGTCAAGACAGGTCCTTCGCGTACACCATTACGCTTTGGAGATACCATGGGCATGGGGAGAGGGGCACGACCACGATAGGCCCAGAATGCGGCTCAACCACACCAGGGGCTCTCAAGTGTGTCATTCTTTTTTTATTTTTCCTTTTTATTTTTACCCACAGGACTCCGTTCGTCAGAGGCCCTGTCCGGCAGCAGACCTGTCGAACTCACGATGCAACAGCCAGGGAAGGAGAAAGGCTACAACGAATATTCAGGTGGTCTCCATTACGAGCATTAAATCTGTTTTATACACCATTCCGCAGCCTACCCCTGGAGGGGGACATGTTTAATAGTCCCATCCCTTGCTTATCGCACCATTTGTATCGTTCTGCATTCACAGCAGTTTTTCTTGAATAAGTAATGCAGCACCTTTTTGTTTCCAATTGCATTTCTTTCTTATACATATGTTCATTTATGACATGTTGCATCCGTACATTTTGGTACGGCTAAATACACCAGGGGCTTATGTTTCCCGCATCATGGTGTGATAAGTCCGAACACTTTCACAAGTGCGGCACCCCGAACTTATAGCATTATATGCATCGGCTCCGAATCATGTCTTGGGTCAATAGTTGGGTTTGCCCGGCTCCCATGTTTTGGTACCTTACGTTCCGTTTTATCGGCTAAGGTAGCACTGGGAGAACCACTGTGATTGCGCCCCAGTTGAGCTGGGCGAGCGCCTCAGTGGAGAAAGCTAAAACTGACCGTCATGATGAGGCGAGAGCTGGTCACTGTTCGAGAGGTTTTTTGCGAGTCCCTAAAGACTTATGCCGCTTGGAGCGAGGAGCCGGCTTTATCCGGCCCAGGCGTGGATAGCGCCCCAAATTCGGCCTTCCGAATACTAGGGGTTCGACGAAATTTAAAATTATAGAATTCTATGGCTAAGTGAGAGTGTTCAAGCATTATAAGTCCGGTTGCCTTGTTCGTTGTGTTGAGCGCCTCCCTAGATGGACCCAAAAATGGGAACAAGAGTGCTCAAATTTATCCCGAACACCCCAGCACTCGTGGCATGGGGGCTAAAGCCGACAACTTGCCATCTCTCAGATTTGATAAACAGCCGCACATAAGGTAATATTTTAAATTAACAAGCGTTGCTTAGCGCATATGAACTAAGTTTTCAGCGCACAGGATAACAAAATGCGAGTCTACTCAAATATTACATCTTTGGAGCACTCACCCGCAATAATGGGGGCACCCTTCAGGACACTCTTATAATACATCTCGGGCGTGCGATGCTCCTTGCCCTGCGGTGGCGCGTCCGTCACAAGCTTCTGAGCATCCATCTTGCCCCAATGCACCTTTGCGCGGGCAAGGGCCCGACGGGCACCTTCAATACAGGCGGAGTGCTTGATGACTTCAACCCATGGACACGCATCCACCAGCCGCCGCACCAGGCCGAAGTAGCTCCCAGGCATGGCCTCCTTAGGCCATAGCCGAACTATGAGGCCCTTCATGGCCTGTTCGACCACCTTGTGGAGCTCGACCAGCTGCTTCAGCTGGTCGCTAAGGGGCACCGGATGTCCGGCCTCAGCATACTGAGACCAGAAGACCTTCTCCGTCGAGCTCCCCTCCTCGGCCCTGTAGAAAGCGGCAACATCGAACACGCTACGGGGCAGATCTGCGAACGCTCCTGGAGAGCTCCGAATTCGGGTAAGTGATAGGTAATTCACACTCACATGCTTACTTTGCATGAAAAATGCCTTACCTGCCGCTATTTTCTTCAACGCCTCGACTTCCTAGAGGGCCTTATAGGCTTCTGCCTTAGCGGCTTTGGCACTCTCAAGAGTCGTTGCAAGCTCGGACTCTCGAGTCTTTGAGTCACGCTCCAAACTCTCGTGTTTTTCCACGAGAGCCTGGAGCTCTTGCCGTACCTCCGCGACCCGCGCCTCCTGCCTCTCTCGCTCGGTGCGTTCTGTGACCGCATTACATTCAGCCGCGGACACCGCCTCCTTCAGGGTTGCCACCTCGCTTGTGGCCCCTGCAATACCCACGTTATCCTTGTCATTCTTCCTGCAACCAAAATCCTTTTCTGTAAGGTACATTTTTAATAAGGTGTTACTCACCTTCATTGTCCTTGAGCTGCTTCTTGGCACGGCCGAGCTCGTTCTCGGACCGCTCGAGGCTTTGCTTCAAAGTATTGACCTCCGCAGTCAGTGCGGCAGAGGTCAGCAGCACAGCCTGCAATCCCATATTGACATATTTTTTATGACTCCTGCGTATATCTTTTTAGATCCTCAGTCCGGCATTTCTTTCCGAACACCGAACCGAGCATCAGGGGCTACTGTCTATGCGGTACTATTTTACATATATCGAAATTCTTACCTCAAAGCCTGTTAGAAGGTTGTTGCAGGCTTCGGTCAGCCCGCTCTTGGCGAGCTGAACCTTCTGAATCACCGCACTCATATCAGTGCGGTGTTCCTCTTCGATGGAGGCGCCATTGAGCGCCTCCAGCAAGCTATCCGGCGCCTCCGGTTGGACGGAGGCTGCCGGCGTCACGGTGGCCGCCCGCCGGACTCCGGAGCCACTATGGGTTCCGGGGCCGAGTCCGGTGCAAAGTCCGGGAGGTTGTTCTACGACACCTCCGGGGCCTCCTCCTCCTGGTAGGTCCCTTCCCGAGATACCACCTCGGCATCGTCCGCATCACGGGGTGTGGAGGCGGTCGGAAGGGAATCCATATCTGACGCACCCAAGGACCAGCTCGACGAAGCGGGAAGATCATCCTTGGGCGGACTGCAGGGTTGTATGCGGCATTAGAAAGACACCATGTGGCGAAAAGAAAAATCATAAAGTTATTCGGTAGTCCAGATACTTACGATCTCGCCAGGGGCTTGACCCTTGGGGGCCAATCCTCGTCGTCATCGCCGGCATTGGTAGAGCAGTCCGGGGGAAGAGTCCTTCCCTTCTTGGACCCTTCGGCCTCCTTCGTTGGGGAGGCCTTCCTTTTCTTCCCTCCCCCCGCTGGGGGAGAGGCTTTCTTCTTCTCCTCCTCGCCTTTGTGGGAGGAGTCTGCCTCGGAGTCATCATCCGATAACACCTGAAAACGGGAACTCTTCCGAGTGCCCGTGGCCTTCTTCTTGGCCTTCTTCTCCGGCACCACGTGGGGTGCCAGAGCCAGCAGCCCCGTTAAGCAGGCGTCCGCTGGGTCCTCTTGTAATGGGGCCGGACAGATAGTCTGTTCGGCCTTCTCCAGCCAGTCCTGTCAAAGGAGAGGGAGTTTAGATCCCGCATAGAGTCAAACTATGGAAAACAAACGTCCCGTAAAGGGCAAAATCGCTTACCTCGTCAGCTGGATCCTGCGAGCTGAATCCGCGATCTTCGGTAGCGGATGCGGGGGCCTCGGCACCCTTAAACAGCACCTTCCAGGCATCTTTGTATGTAGTATCAAAGAGCCCGCTCAAAGTCTGGTGCCGCGCCGCATCGAACTCCCACATATTGAAGCCCCTCGTTGGCACGGGAGAATCCGGCGGATGAGCATGACCTGGACTACGTTGACAAGCTTGAGCTTCTTGTCCACTAGCTTTTGGATGCAGGCTTGGAGTCCGGTCAGCTCCTCCGAATCACCCCATGTCCGGCCGCTCTATTTCCAGGAGGTGAGCCGTGTGGGGATGCCAGATATGAATTCGGGGGCCGCTGCCCATTCAGGGTCACGCGGCTCGGTGATGTAGAACCACCCCGATTGCCACCCCTTAATGGTTTCCATGAAAGTGCCCTCAAGCCAAGTAATGTGGGACATCCTGCCCACCATGGCGCCTCCGCACTCCGCTTGACTGCCCTTCACAACCTTCGGCTTGATACTGAAGGTCTTGAGCCACAAGCCGAAATGGGGCTGGATGCAGAGGAAGGCCTCACACACGACGATGAAGGCCGAAATGTTGAGGATGAAATTCGGGGCCAGATCATGGAAATCCAGGCCGTAGTAGAACATGAGCCCCCGGACAAAGGGATGGAGTGGGAAGCCCAGTCCGCGGAGGAAATGGGGAAGAAATACTACCCTCTCATGGGGCCTGGGGGTGGGGATGAGCTCCCCCTTGTTGGGGAGCCGGTGCGCGATGTTGCTGGACAAATATCCAGCGCTGCGCAGTTTCTGGATGTGCCCCTCCGTGACGGAGGAGGCCATCCACTTGCCTCCCGCTCCGGACATAGTTGGAGAAGGTTGAGGTGAGATGTGCGGACTTGGGCGTTGGAGCTCGAGTTAGCGGAGATGGATAAGCCAAGGAGGAAGAAGGCGCAGGTAAAAGGGTTGGATCTTTATCCCCTTATATGGGCGGACAAAAACATGTGTCCCCACCGGCCTGATAAAACTCGCTTATCTCCCAAGCACCGCAATCAATGGCGCGGTTGGGTTACCCACGTCCGTATTGATGGGAATCCCGTAATAAGGGGAACACGATCTCTGCTTCGACAAGACGTGCCAAGGAAACCACTTCGCTAAACGCGCTGAGGTGGTACGATAAAAACCATTCTAGTAAAGGCTTGGTAGTGGTGTGATGTCACGCCACAAAATACGTCAGCAGATTGAACTTGTGTAATATTATTCTCTCTACGGTGGTACGTGGAATTTATTTTGCAGAGCCGGACACTATCCTAGAATTCACAATCTTCTATAAATTATTCGGAGGAGGAACCCGCCTTGCAATGCCGAAGACAATATGTGTGCCGGACTCGTCATCATTGAAGCCTGGTTCAGGGCCTACTGAGGGAGTCCTGGACTAGGGGGTGTCCGGATAGCCGAACTATCATCATTGGCCGGACTCCAAGACTATGAAGATACAAGATTGAAGACTTTGTCCCGTGTCCGGATGGGACTTTCCTTGGCGTGGAAGGCAAGCTTGGCGATACGGATATGTAGATCTCCTACCATTGTAACCGACTCTATGTAACCCTAGCCCTCTCCGGTGTCTATATAAACTGGATGGCTTTAGTCCGTAGGACGAACAACAATCATACCATAGGCTAGCTTCTAGGGTTTAGCCTCCTTGATCTCGTGGTAGATCTACTCTTGTAACACACATCATCAATATTAATCAAGCAGGACGTAGGGTTTTACCTCCATCAAGAGGGCCTGAACCTGGGTAAAACATCGTGTCCCTTGTCTCCTGTTACCATCCGCCTAGACGCACAGTTCGGGACCCCCTACCCGAGTTCCGCCGGTTTTGACACCGACAACCTTTTTCTGGCGCCGTTGCCGGGGAGTCATAGCGTGGGGTGAATATTCTCGTGTGTGCTTGTTTGCTTTATCACTAAGTAATTTTTATTTGCTATTCTTAGTTGTTCTCTATCTTTAGTTATGGATATGGAACACAAAATACAAAAAAAATTAGAGGTACTTTCTACTCATGTAGATGGGGTAACTCCTAAAACCCCCGATTCTCATTATGTGAAAGATATTATGTACTATTTTGATAATCCTGAGAAAACCCCATTCAATTTTATAATGGGAGACATGTTGGATCAACGTGAATACTTTAGGGATTATTGCTCAACACAAAAAGGGAAACTATTATGTGATCAATTTATTATGTTGTGTTGGTATGCCTGGGACCTATGCTTGAGATATGATATTACTTGTTGCTCCAGGGTGCAGGCTCCACACCTTCCCTTTTCATGCAAATTTAACGATAATGAAACCTTAGCTTCTTATGCTAATGGTATATATGATTACTATGATGTTGAACAAATAGAAGAATTTGTTGCTTTTATGGGTGCTTGTGAGATTGAATCTGTGTTTTAAGCATTTGACGATTTTGATGATTCAGTTTATAGGCCTGAAAATCTAGCTATACTTAGATATTGCTATGAAAATTATGAATACAATTAATATATTAATGCTTTTATGAAGAAAGTCTCCGCTGTCCAAGAAGAGACTAATATTTTGCAGGAAGCTATGGAAGAAGAAATTGATGACACTATTAGCTAATTGGATGAAAAAGATGATGAGGAGAGCGAAGAACAAAAGGAGGAAGAGCGGATTAGCTACCCGTGCCCACCTTCTAATGAGAGTAACCCTCGAACTCATACATTATTTAATTCCCCTTTGTGCTTACCGAAGCATGATTGTTATGATGATTTCTATGATCCCTTGAATTTGTTTGAAATATCCCTTTTTGATGATGTTTGCTATACTTGTGGCCAAGATGCCAATATGAATTATGCTTATGGAGATGAACTTGCTATAGTTCCTTATGTTAAACATGAAATTGTTTCTATTGCACCCACGCATGATAGTCCTATTATCTTTTTGAATTCTCCCGACTACCCTATATCGAAGAAGTTTGTGCTTAGTAAGGATTATATTGATGGGTTGCCTTTTAGCATTGCACATGATGATTTTGATAGATATAATATGCATGTGCTTGATGCTCCTACTTGCAATTATTATGAGAGAGGAACTTTATCTCTACCTCTCTATGTTTCCAATACGATAGAATTGCAAGAAATTGTTTATACTATGCATTGGCCTTTACTTTGTGTGCATGAATTGTTCTTTTATGACATGCCGATGCATGGGAAGAGAGTTAGACTTCGTTGTTGCATGATATATGTTACTTTGTGCTCACTACTAAATTACAAATCATTGTTAATTAAAATTGGCTTTGATATACCTTGGGATCCGGGTGGATTTATTACTTGAGCACTAAATGCCTAGCTTAATGGCTTTAAAGAAAGCGCTGCCAGGGAGATAACCCGGAAGTTTTAGAGAGTCATTTAAAGAGTCATTTATTTCTGTTGAGTGCTTTCATATAGTTTAAAAAAAATAAAGAGGGGAACCCAAAAACTTTTCAAAAAGGAAAGTGAAAGTGAGAAAGACAAGCATTGTTGAAGTGGGAGCTAGCCTTGAACTTTGTTCATGCTCACAGAAACTTTGTGAATCTTGATTACAGAAACTTTTCATCAAAAATAATTATCCCCTTGTATAATTCCATTGTATTATAAAAATAATGTGCCAAGGTTTGCCTTTAGGATGTTTACAATGCTTGTTGGTTTGTATGGTGCAGGACAGAAACTTTGGCTGTAGTGCTCGATTTTAGAATTTTTTTTCTGGAAACTCAAATGGTTCTGATTCTTTTGCACTATCTTTCTATACAACTTTTTTATTTTGCCTAATTTTGGTAGAATTTTTGGGGTACCAGAAGTATGGTGGATGTTCAGATTGCTACAAACTGTTCTGTTTTTGACAAATTCTGTTTTTGATGCATAGTTTACTTGTTTTGATGAAACTATAAATTTATATAAGTGGATTAAGCCAAGGAAAAGCTAGATTACAGTACACACAATGAAAAAACAAGATATGAATTGGTTTTCTATAGTACTTAGAGTGGTGATTTTCTTTATTATACTAACGGATCTTACCGAGTTTTCTGTTGAAGTTTTGTGTGGATGAAGTGTCTAAATGAGGAGGCTTCGATATGAGGAAAAGGAAGAGAGGCAAGAGCTCAAGCTTGGGGATGCCCGACACACCCCAAGTAAATATTCAACGAGACTCAAGCGTCTAAGATTGGGGATGCCCCAGAAGGCATCCCCTCTTTCTTCAAGGAGTATCGGTATGTTTTCGTATTCGTTTCGTTTATGCATTATGTGCATGTCTTGGAGCGTCTTTTGCATTTAGTTTTCACTTTTATTTTATGCACCATGCTGGTACGAGATAGTCCTTGGTTGATTTATAGAATGCTCATTACACTTCACTTAAATCTTTTGAGTATGGCTTTATAGAATGCTTCATGAGCTTCACTTATATCATTTGAAGTTTGGATTGCCTATTTCTCTTCACATAGAAAACAGTCGTTTGTAGAATAATCTTTTGCTTCACTTATATTTGTTAGAGCATGGGCATATCTTTTGTAGAAAGAATTAAACTCTCTTGCTTCACTTATATCAATTTAGAGAGATGACATGAATTGGTCATTCACATGGTTAGTCATAAAATCCTACATAAAACTTGTAGATCGCTAAATATGATATGTTTGATTCCTTGCAATAGTTTTGCGATATAAAGATGGTGATATTAGATTCATGCTAGTGGGTGGTTGTGGATTGTAGAGACACTTGTGTTGAGGTTTGCAAGTCCCGTAGCATGCACGTATGGTAACCGTTGTGTGACAAATTTGAAGCATGGGGTGTTTCTTTGATTGTCTTCCTTATGAGTGCCAGTCGGGGACGAGCGATGGTCTTTTCCTACCAATCTATCCCCCTAGGGGCATGCGTAGTAGTACTTTGTTTCGAGGGCTAATAAACTTTTGCAAGAAGTATATGAGTTCTTTATGACTAATGTGAGTCCATGGATTATACGCACTTTTACCTTTCCATCTTTGCTAGCCTCTTCGGTACCGTGCATTGCCCTTTCTCACCTCGAGAGTCGGTGCAAACTTCGCTGATGCATCCAAACCCTGTGATACGATACGCTCTATCACACATAACCTCATTATATCTTCCTCAAAACAGTCACCATACCTACCTATCATGGCATTTCCATAGCCATTCCGAGATATATTGCCATACAACTTCCATCATCATCATATACATGACTTGAGCATTTATTCTCGTATTGCTTTGCATGATCGTAAGATAGCTAGCGTGATGTTTTCATGGCTTGTCCATTTTTTGATGTCATTGCTACGCTAGATCATTGCACATCCCGGTACACCGCCGGAAGCATTCAGATAGAGTCATATCTTGTTCTAGTATCGAGTTGTAATATTGAGTTGTATGTAAATAAAAGTGTGATGATCATCATTATAGAGCATTGCCCCATAAAAAAGGAAAAAAAGAATAAAGATAAAAAAGAAAAAAAGGGGAAAGGCCAAAGAAGCCTAAATAAAAAAAGGGGGCCAAATAAGCCCACCCAAAAAGAAAAAAAAGGAAAAAGAGAAAAAAAAAGGGCAATGTTACTATTCTTTTTCCTCACTTGTGCTTCAAAGTAGCACCATGTTCTTCATATAGATTGTCTCCTATGTTGTCACTTTCATATACTAGTGGGAATTTTCATTATAGAACTTGGCTTGTATATTCCAACGATGGGCTTCCTCAAATACCCTAGGTCTTCATGAGCAAGCAAGTTGGATGCACACTCACTTAGTTTCTTTTGTTGAGCTTTCATACATTTATAGCTCTTAGTGCATCTGTTGCATGGCAATCCCTACTCCTCACATTGATATCAATTGATGGGCATCTCCATAGCCCGTTGATTAGCCATGTCGATGTGAGACTTTCTCCCTTTTTGTCTTCTTCACATAACCTCATCATTATATTCTATTTCACCTATAGTGTTATATCCATGGCTTGCGCTCATGTATTGCGTGAGGGTTGAATAAGCTGAAGCGCGTTAAAAAGTATGAACCAATTGCTCGGCTCGTCGTCGGGGTTGTGCATGATGGGAGCATTTTGTGTGACGAAGAAGAAGCATGGCCAAACTGTATGATTTTGTAGGGATAAGCTTGCTTTGGCCTTGTTGTTTTGAAAAGACATTATTGCTTTATTAGTACGCTCGAAGTATTATTTTTTTTATGTCAAATGATAGAGTATTGCTTTGAATCACTCGTGTCTTAATATTCATGCCATGATTAGACATATGATCAAGATTATGCTAGGTAGCATTCCAAATCAAAAATTATCTTTTATACATACCTACTCAAGGGCGAGCAGGAATTAAGCTTGGGGATGCTGACACGTCTCCGTCATATCTATAATTTTTGATTGTTCCATGCCAATATTCTTAAA
The DNA here is from genome assembly GCF_018294505.1 of Triticum aestivum. Taxonomy (NCBI): domain Eukaryota; kingdom Viridiplantae; phylum Streptophyta; class Magnoliopsida; order Poales; family Poaceae; genus Triticum; species Triticum aestivum. The sequence goes on from NC_057803.1 coordinate 713,311,467, forward strand.
CTCTCATATACTTTTGGCAACTTTTTATACTATTTTTGGGACTAACATATTGATCCAGTGCCCAGTGCCAGTTCCTGTCTGTTGCATGTTTTACGTTTCGCAGAAAACCAATATCAAACGGAATCCAAACGGGATAAAAACGGATGGAGAATTATTTTGGAATATTTGGGATTTTCTGGAGGAAGAATCAACGTGAAACGGTGTCCGGGGTGGCCACGAGACAGGGGGCGCGCCCTCCCCCCCTTGGGCGCGCCCTGGACTCTCGTGGGCCACCCATAAGGCGGTTGATGCTCTTATTTTGCCAAAAGAAAGCTAATTTTATGAGAAAAATCTGGGCGAAAGATTCACCCCAATCGGAGTTACGAATCTCCAGATATAAAGGAAACGGTGAAGGGGCAGACACACAAAACGCAGAAACAGAGAGATAGATCCAATCTCGGAGGGGCTCTCGCCCCTCCCACGCCATGGGAGGCAAGGACCAGAGGGGAAACCCTTCTCCCATCTAGGGAGGAGGTCAAGGAAGAAGAAGAAGAAGGGGCCCTCTCTCCCCCTTGCTTCCGGTGGCACCGGAGCGCTGCCGGGGACCATCATCATCACCGCGATCTTCACCAACACCTCCATCATCTTCACCAGCATCTTCATCACCTTCCCCCTTCTATATCCAGTGGTCCACTCTCCCGCAACCCGCTATACCCTCTACTTGAACATGGTGCTTTATGCTTCATATTATTTTCCAGTGATGTGTTGCCATCCTATGATGTCTGAGTAGATTTTCGTTGTCCTACCGGTGATTGATGAATTTCTATGATTGGTTTGAGTTGCATGTTCTATTATTGGTGCTGTCCTATGGTGCCCTCCGTGTCGCGCAAGCGTGAGGGATTCCCGCTGTAGGGTGTTGCAATGCGTTCATGATTCGCTTATAGTGGGGTGCGTGAGTGACTGAAACACAAACCCGAGTAAGGGGATTGTTGTGTATTGGATAAAGGGGACTTAATACTTTAATGCTATGGTTGGGTTTTACCTTAATGATCTTTAGTAGTTGCGGATGCTTGCTAGAGTTCCAATCATAAGTGCATATGATCCAAGAAGAGAAAGTATGTTAGCTTATGCCTCTCCCTCAAATAGAATTGCAATAGTGACTACCGGTCTAGTAACATAGTCAATTGCTTAGGGACAATTTCACAACTCCTACCACCACTTTTCCACACTCGCTATATTTACTTTCTTGCATCTTTATCTAAACAGCCCCTAGCTTTTATTTACATGTTCTTTATATTCTTGCAAACCTATCTTGTCACTCCTACAAAGTACTTCTAGTTTCATACTTGTTCTAGGTAAAGCAAACGTCAAGCGTGCATAGAGTTGTATCGGTGGTCGATAGAACTTGAGGGAATATTTATTCTACCTTTAGCTCCTCGTTGGGTTCGACACTCTTACTTATCGAAAACTGTTGCGATCCCCTACACTTGTGTGTTATCAATGATTCGGTGTGATCAACTGAGTAGTAGTTTACAATGAAAAACAATGAACAAGCCATTAAATAAACTAACACTACCAATTTTTATTAAACCAACCCATTAGTAGATATAAAGGAAACACAATAAAGGCTGATGATACACGTTCTGATTTGATGACATCGTATCGGTGATTGGCATGATCACTTGCCGTAATATATTATTTTTTTCCGGATATTATATGGGGGGGTGGATTCTTTTTTTATGAATATTTACTAAGTCTGCCCATATTAAAATTAAGTTATTTCCTTTTCCCGTTTTATTAAGTTATTTTGCATTTCTAGTCAATATTTTTGTTTGAACATCTTTTTATGAGCACATTTTTTTCATAAGTATCGTCAAACACATTAATCTGAGCACCAATATAATAACTATGAACATGCGATACAGAAAATAGACACTCATACACACTCATACAGCTCAAGGCAGTAAAAGAACATCAAAAAAATGTATGCTTTCAGCCTATTCATGACCATGTATGCTTCATCTTCTCATGAAAACAGAACAACATTTAAAACTGATTGGAGCAAACCAAACTTTAGACACTCATACATGACTATATATATACTAACAGCAAGCCATGTTAGCTATAAATGTACATGAAAACTTGACAACATTTAAACCTGGGTGGACCAAAGCAAATATTACACACTCATGCACACTCATAAAGCTCATACATGCTAAATGGTCACAATACATACATGCTACAGGTTGTAATCAAACTGTACAAAGTAAATTTAACATGATCTAGGTCTTTATGAAGCCAAGCATTATTTCTGAATCTCAGACTACACATAACACAGTACGCTCTATGACATGTACATTGCCAGAAACATTGCAATAGTAGAAAGCCTAAAACAGCGATAAAGGTCCTACTATGACGGCTGATTATTGAAATGCAGTTAGTAGTTCAACCAGCCTCAGCGCAACCACAAAGATACCAAATAATACGCTATAAGTCGACCACCCTCAGCCCAACCAGTCTCCTTAAGATACTGGTTCAAAAAACAATGAAATTAGAAATGAAAAATCATATCCTCCTGACGCTGCTTTCCTTCTAAGTCGAATCCTTGTTGTCCCACTATGGCACCACAACACAGGATGCTCGATATCAGCCGAACACAAGTTCTCATGGACCAGAAATCCATGAAAGATGCTTGCTCGCTGAACCAATCCTCGCCAGGTCCTAGATTAATGTAGCCTTGTGCAATTTTTTAGGCTAGAACTCTTTGAGATCCGCAGTAAATTCATGAAGGTAAATGTACCAATGCAAGAAAAAACTATGTAACTTGAATTGAACTGTTAAATAATTAGTCTAGATGCGTGAAAGTAAAAGTAATATAACTTTTTCCAAAGATTGCACACTTCAGAGATCAGACATGTGCATTGTCACACTCTCCAGAGTCGAGCGGGCATTTAAACTTATTCGCAAGTACGCATGCTAGCATTTTATTATTTTTTAGAAGTACACATGCAAAATATATCTTCAAAATTTACACAAACTTAACTCCTGCGTGTGTTAGTCTTATAATTTAGACCAATCAGAATCTTATAGTTCGGACATATCAGAATAATACAGGGATAATAAGGACGCCAATAAATTTAAGTTCAAGCATACTATCAAAATACCAAAATAATAACAACGGGTATGATCAGTTGCCGTAATTCAAAAGTTTCATTGCATGTTCAAGGTATTTAGCAGGCCAATCATTATATCTGAATCACAGATTACACATGAAACACTACGCTGTGTGACATGTACATTGCCAGAAACATTGCGATAGTAGAAAACCTATAATAGCGATGATGGTGCCAATAGGACGGCTGATTATTGAAATGTAGTTAGTAGCTCAAGTAAATGGGGTATACCTCCAACTATCAAAATACCAAATATAAAGATTTATGTAAAAAAACTAATTATAGCATATCTTGACCAACGGAAGAGTAAATGCTCTGTCATTACAAAACCTTCCGGTCTATTAAGACTGGACTTCAGCCTGTAAGGACTTCCTTGTAGACGATGTTCTTCATCGAGGTCAGTAAGGATATGGTCGGTCTTTTTCGCTTCTTTGGATTGTCCTTTTGCTTGTTGGCCTTCTCCTTCGGCTTCTCCTTCTGAATGAGTATCTTTATGTTTCTCTTCGCGGTGGCTCGAGACAAAGCAACATAGAGCTGACCATGAGAGAACAGGGGATTGGGTAGGTAGACACCAGCAATCGGGATGGTCTGCCCTTGAGCCTTATTAATGGTCATAGCAAAGCTAAGACTTATAGGAAATTGCTTCCTCTTAAACTTGAACGGAAACATGTCGTTTTCAGATGGGCAGACAGGTATTCGAGGAAGAAAGACCCTCCTGCCAGCGTGTTGTCCAATCACGATTTCTGCATCATTGGTGTTCCTCTCAAAACCTCTAACAACAAGCCTAGTGCCGTTACACAATCCATTAGCTGGATCAATGTTCCTTAGAAATACGACAGGGCGGTTCAGCTTTAGCTTGAGTGCATGCGGAGGAAGACCGTTAGGAGTCAATCCATTCAGAAACTCCTGAGCGTCGTAGCCATAGGTCGTCCTCCGCACTGTCAAAGCTATGGTAGATTACTTCATCTCCATGAAGACGCTCTATCATGCGGATGTTTATCTTGTCTACATTGTCGTTTGTCATGGAAAGGATTGCTCGAGATGTCATGTAATTCGAATCAGACATGTTGTCATCTAGACTCAGAAACACGTGGTCAATAAGGTTCTCTAGGTCGTCAACCTCGCCTGCAGATGGCAAACAAATGTCTTCAGGGAGTAGTATGTTGCCTTGATCGTCGACATCCTCAGTGCCATTGCCGACCCTTAGCAAGTAATCTGCAAACCACGTGTCATTATGAGCCCTCATGTTGGTGATGAGCTGAAGCTGCCGCATACCCTTCCATAGATGAGACCTTCGGAGGGTTTCATCAATTATCTGGCCCCGCGAGCCCCTTCTGACGACCGGAAGCACCTACCTAAAGTCCCCGCCAAAAACAACAGTCTTTCCTCCAAAGGGTCGATCGCGTATTCCCATGATGTCGCGCATGCTATTGTCCAATGCCTCGACCGCTTGTCGCTTTGTCATGCTGGCCTTGTCCCATATTATCAATGAGGACATCCTTAGCAGCTTGGCGGTCTCACTCTGCTTGGGAAACTGCACGAGGCTCCATCATCGCAACTTAATGGGATCTTGAACCTTGAGTGGGCTGTCCTGCCGCCAGCCATGACAGAAGTGGCGATGCCCGACGTTGCGGTAGCGATACCAATCTTGCCCTCGCTCCTCACCTTGGCAAGCATCACCTTGTATAGGAAGGTGTTCCCTGTACCTCCAGGGCCATCAACAAAGAATACACCCTCGTCACCGTGTTCAACAACCCCTAGTATCTCGTCGTATGCGGCCCTCTGCTCAAAGTTCAGGGAAGATGCCAATTTAGTGTCATCCATGTCAAACTCAACGGTTGATTCCTCGATGACCTCTCTTGCCTCGCGCTCGGTTGGGTCAAACACATCATATATGCTTGGAAGAGTGAAATCAACAATGTCTTTACCCATGGACTGCAACATACCCCTAATGTCAAGCAACACCATCTGCTCCACCTCGTCAGGGGACGTGCGTGTTCGACGATAGTCATCTAACATAGGCTCGAGGTGCCTATCCCATAAACCGCGCATGTCGCCTCGCTCGCAGTGCACCAATATGGTAGCGAAGAGCCTCCTAAGAGAACATGGCATCGCCCTGCTCAGCCTCATTAAGACAGTCGTCGAGCGTGTTGTCTGCCTTGATGAGACCCAACCGTTCAGCAGCCTCTCTAAAGCTCCCACATAGCACGTCGTCCACGGTAAGCAAGTCGTCGAAGGATGTTTTGCCCGTAACATGGTTTAGCAACACACGCAGGTAGTATCGCTCTCCCTCGGTATGATTGGCAGACACGATGCGACCTATTTGAAAATGCTCGACCCGAGGCCTCCAAGACTTCTTTTTCTGGTGCCACGTGAAGCTTCCGGGAAAATTCTTGTACCATATATGCCTAGCCCAAGGGTGTTCCTGGTTAGCCTTGAAATACTCCGTTAACATCGATTTTGAAGCATTTTCGAAGGCGACAACATTCTTCAAGTCAGCCTACGCATTGAATGCAACCCTGTGCATATTCGGGAGATGAAGAGGCAACTGCAAGACAGGCGGGTGATTGGCGTAAAGTGGGAAGCCAAATATCCTCCACATATCCTCCGGAGGGGTGACCCACCTTGCGTCAACGTGTCTCTTGATCTCTTCAATGTTACCATCGGCGTCGGGCTGGTCGATGCTGAAAGAAGCCTTATCATGGCCCTTGTAAATGTACTTGTAAAGATATTTGACGGCCTTTATGCTAGAGCAGACCTCAACGTTGATGTGGCAATTGAACATCCGCAGAAGGTATGGGTTATAAGGCACAACCCATCTGTTGTCCAACATCTTCCCTCGGACCTTAGCACGTCTACCATCGTCTCTTCGCTAATAAACTAGGTATGAGTCCTTCCCCTGTGTTGTGTTTTCATTGAACGACTGCGAGTATCTGCACTTGCATCCGTTTTCTTGCATGCAAACATTCTTTGGGTTGAGAGCACCGCATGGTCCGTGCATCATATGTTTTACCACCATTGCATACAATTTCGGATACTTATGCTTGTCTGGGAGCTCAGCGGAAATGAGTCGGTCATACTGCTCCGGGATGATTAGCTTATATGCTGAGTCCATGATCAACAAAAAATGTGCGTGGGGAAGGCCCCTTTTTTGGAACTCGACTATGTATACATAAGCAACAACAACGCCCAGGATATGCTTCTTGAACAACATGTCTTTCATAGCCTCTAGTTTGCCGTAGAACACGCGAGCCACAATGTCAGGTTGGTCTTGCGCCGTCTGACCAGGCAAAAACTCATTCGTTATCTCTTCCCATTTAGGATTGCAAGTCATGGTCAAGAAGATGTCAGGCTTCCCGTATGTATGGATAATTGCCATGGCATCCATATGTCTCTTTTTCATGTCGCGGTCACCACCAGGGTATGTTCCAGGGAGCACTATTCTTGTCCCAACAGCGATTGCTCACGTCTCGCCCGATGTGGTCGCATCAACAATTCCTTTATACAAGTCGGCCTGAATCTGCGTCTGGTTCTTCTTGTACCATCTCAACCGACAACTCTCAATCTTGACATACATGTCGACCGCCCATTGCTGCACCAGGCGTGCTCCACAGAGTATGGGATTGAAGATCGCAGACCGTGTCTGCAGCATGTAATAGTAGTAGTCTCTGACAGAGACGCACAACCTGCTATTCCCCTCTGCACGTGATCGAGTACCATCAAAATGAGGATATATTCGAGAAATAAGATATTATTTGAAACAAAATGGGACGCATACGACATACCTGCATCCTCATCATCATCAAGGCCCAGTTGAGGATGTAGTACAACCTCCCAAGGAACATTATGTTTAGGTAGCTTCAGATGCCAACCTAGTTCCCCCCTTGGATAGAATAGGGGACAAGACAACGGGTCATATGCTCCGGAGGTCACATGTATACAGTGCCTTTCGTTGTTGTTACCATAAAGTGTTATCCTCCGATCAAACCTTTTTGCTAGGTCGTTGCCCTCAACCCAAATTACAGCGACCTCAGATGACAACGGTCTATTATATCTTCTTTGGTCAAGCCTCTTATCGGTGTTTAGGTCTATCCTATAATCATCGAGGTTGTCCTTGTGTGCACCCAAACTCCTAAATTGCTGGGAGTACGGGTTTTCTTTGAGTATGTCTACTAACTTCTTCACGACATCCTGGTCTAATTGCTTGGTGGACGCCTTACGATGAGTTATGGTTGGGTCGTCATCATAGAAGTACAACTGCAGATGTTCTGGACGTGAGCTAGGCCCGAACAAATGCACATTGTGGTAGATGGTGCCGTGTGACCAGAATGTGTACACCACAGACTACATGTTTGTGTAGTTCTCATCAAGGCTGGCGCCAAGGGTTGTGAAGGCGAAATGCCCGTTGAAGAACCGTATGTTCTCACGAAAATGTCTAGAATTTGCATCCATGCTGGACCATATCCTCATCAGCTCTGGGATTGGTTCTGGTTGCGTAAGATCGATCTGGCCATTACGACAGCAGAACCTGTCGGTCTCAGACTCAAACTTTTTGGCCTTGCAGTGTTCGCAGTTTGCGGCGAGCTTTAGGATGTGAGTGGTGTCTGGGATGTTTGTGTAGACAAAATCTAATGGATCAACCTCGCTAGGTATAGCAGACGACATACTCGCTTCCTCGGCATCCTCCATGGTGTCATTATCGGATCCACGGGCATTTGTTCAAACAAGATGTTCAAAACATTATTTCCTAATAACTATAATTACAAAAAATCTCCACGACTTCATAGTTCATAGTTGACCATACCTTGGTCGCGAAACATGTAGTACTCCTCATCCATCAAGTCCGATGGTGTCGGCTCATCGCCCATGATGCAGTCTCGGAACCCGTCGATGTCGTCTAGATTATCGTCATGCCGAATGTGTCAATAGACAACATCATGTCAGAAGAGGGTTCCTGAGAATGAGCATAAGAACGTGATAATAGCATTTTCATACCATTGGTACCAACAATATAATTCGGCATGATCGTCGGAGGGTCGCCATCAGATGAATCATCTCCGGCGGCCCGAGAGAGGGGTATTGCGCGGCAGGTGGATGCGGGACATTCAGATGTTGAGTTTGCTAGGTCTGGACGTGGGAGTGCGAGGGATTCTTTGCATGGAGTGTTTTTCTTTGCAGCATAAGTTGCCTTTCTCTTTGCACTAAACTCCCCCTTCTCTTTGCTGCATGACCTCCATTCTCCCAGCTTCTTGTTTTTTTCTTCAAGATCGATCGATCCGTCATGCACTTGTTTCCGATATGTTGCTCGCCTCCGCGCGTTTGATTGCTCCATTTGATCAGGGGTTAAGTTACATTTGCATTCCTTAACACGCTGCCTCCTAGCTAGATGGTTATCATGAATGACATCAGGCGTGATTGTAGTGGAATGAGGCAATACCACATCATCTTGTGACAATGATGTATAGCTGGACCTAGTTGGGTCAGCTGGTTATACAACAGTGTAAAAACATAATCAGTACTGAATTAATTGGTCATTGATACCGAAGGTACCAGCATATTATCTATGTATATATGTAATGCTTTGTTGAATCTGACGCCTTCCGTCCATTTACATAAGGTCTATTTGTCTTACCAAAAGTCAAACGAGTGAACGTTAAAAAATTGAGGTTCACAAGTTTGACTTGCATGGAAACTTATTAATCATACTTAATCAGAAACATCATGACTATGTACTATAAAGGCGAGCTGAATCATAAAGCATTCTATCCTGATATCATAAGGGCAGGAAGATTTTCATCTTGGTGCTTCACGGTAGCTCGGCTTTGAGCCTTTATCTGCATCTTTTTATCGTCAAGGAGCATAGAGGATGGTTGTTCCCCATTAGTGATATCACCGAGAGCACTCCGTGGAACACTTTGCATACCTGCTTGATGATTGAAGGTGTTCTACACATTTATCTTCCGATAACAATCATATAGTTGGCAACAAAGGGAGTATATACATTCATCGTAGTGCTGAAATATAGAATACTCGTACCCAATATGTTAAGGGCAGACAGATTTTCATGGAGATTCTTGTTGGCGGCGTCCTCATTTTTCTTTCGGTAACCACCTCGCCTCAGAGCTTTTAGTGGCTCCTTGTTTTCGTCAGCATCCTCTTTGTTCTTACGATACGATGCCCGCCTGCGCGCATTTATTAGCTTCCTCTTGTCATCTACTCATTGAAGGAGCAATATGTGAGAGTACTCAACGCAGGAATAAAAATTGTATTAATTGTTCATTGGATTGATTAAAAATCAAACAATCTTACCAGACATTGTAAGGGAAGGTTCATATTTATGCTGTAGTTTTTCTGCTTCCCCCTCTCTTTTCTTCTGATAAACAGCTCGCCTCTTGGCGTTTATCTGCTCCCTTTTTTCGTCAGACAAGATACCTTTCTTAGTTTGTTTGGAGACATTCACGACAAATCCTGTAGTCATGTGCTCGGTTGTTGAGTCGGGTTGGGGTAAAACTTGAGCAGTTGCATTAATGTACACGTGTCTTCTGCCATCTATACGAGACACATCTAGAGCCTCTGGAACAACACAAAAGCAATATGAATCTTGAACATCTGCAACACAACCTCTATAAACATGATACGGTTCACAACTAAAGACGAATCCGGTAATACCATTTACACTTTGTGCTACGGCTGTTCCAGACTCGTGTGTGAGACAACTGAGAGGCACAAATGAAGCGTCATTCAATATGAATGAGGCTGCCGGGTTGTCTGCTTGTTGTAAAAATAACCGGTAGTGGACATAATGAGTCAGTTTACTGCTAACCGAAAAGCGCCGATTATTTATTATGTTCAATACTCACCTGAGATCAGATGGGAAGGCCACTGAACATATGTGATATCACCATTAGTGGGTTGGGGAACAACCGGTTGTGCGGTCTGTCCAAGTATGGACCGATCTGAAGTTGGTTCATACAAGTATTTGAGATATAATTCATCACATAAAGAGAATAAAATTATGTGTACTCTCTCCGCACAGACTCATACCTGTACTAATAGGGTAATTATCATCAACGTTTGTCCCCTCCATCAGATATGCAACAACTTCAGTACTCACAATCTCATTATGCGGAACAACCGGTTCCGGGGTCGATCCAACTGGCATAGTTGGCATACTTGGGTAGTTCTCACCATCATGTGTCCCATCCAACTTATCTGCAACCACTTCAATAAATGAAATTACAATCGGGATCTAGCTTGATATGTATAGCAAGTTTTATAGAAAAACATTGACCTGGAGGTACATCCGACGATGTCATTGTGATATCACCAAGAGCGCTCATTGGAACACTTTGCATACCTGATTGATGATTGAAGGTGTTGTACTCATTTATCTTCCGATAACAATCATATAGTTGGCAACAAAGGGACTATATACATTCGTCGTAGTGCTGTAATATAGAATACTCATACCTGATATGTTAAGGGCAGGCAGATTTTCACGGAGATACTTGTTGGCGGCATCCTCATTTTTCTTTTGATAACCACCTCGCCTGGGAGCTTTTATCTGCTCCTTGTTTTCGTCAGCATACTCTTTGTTCTTACGATACGCTGCCCGCCTCCGCGCGTTTATTAGCTCCCTCTTGTCATCTACTGATTGAAGGAGCAAGATGTGAGAGCAGTCAAAGCAGGAATGCAAATTGTATTAATTGTTCTTTGGATTGGTTAAAAATCAAACAATCATACCAGACATTGTAAGGGAAGGTTGATATTCATGCTGTAGTTTTTCTCCTTCCTCATCTTTTTTCTTCTGATTAGTAGCTCGCCTCTTGGCGTTTATCTGCTCCCTTTTTTCGTTAGAGAAGATACCTTTCTTAGTTTGTTTGGAGACATTCACAACAGATCCTATAGTCATGTGCTCGGATGTTGAATCGGATTGGGGTAAAACTTGAGCAGTTGCATTAATGTACACGTGTCTTCTTCAATCTATATGAGACACATCACGAGTCTCTGGAAAAACACAAAAGCAATATGATTCTTGTACATATGCAACACAACCTCTATAAGCATGATACGGTTCACAACTAAAGACGAATCAGGTAATACCATTTACACTTTGTGCTACGGTTGTGGCAGACTCGTGTGTGAGACAACTGAGAGGCACAAACGAAGCGTCATTCAATATGAATGAGGTTGCCGGGTTGTCTGCTTGATGTAAAAATAACCGGTAGTGGACATAACGAGTCAGTTTACTGCTAACCGAAGAGCATCAATTATTCATTATGTTTAATACTCACCTGAGATCAGATGGGAAGGCTGCTGAACATATGTGATATCACCATCAGTGGGTTGGCGAACAACCAGTTGTGCGGTCTGTCTAGGTATAGACTGATCTGAAGTAGGTTCATACCAATAACTGAGATATAGTTCATCACATCAAGAGAATAAAATTATGAGTACTCTCTCCGCATAGACTCATACATGGACTAATAGGGTAATTATCATCAAATATTGTCCCCTCCATCTGATATGCAACAACTTCAGTACTCACAACCTCATTATGCAGAACAACCGGTTGCGGGGTCGATCAAACTGGCATACTTGGCATACTTGGGTAGTTCTCAACATCATTTGTCCCATCCAACTTATCTGCAACCATTTCAGTACATGAAATCACAATCGGGATCTAGCTTGACATGTATAACAAGTTCTATAGGAAAACATTTACCTGGAGGTACATCCCACGATATCATATGTTCCGCTGCTTTGTTTTGTGGATTCCCCGTACGTACCTGTAAGCCTAGATTTTGTACTCTTAATGATGGCTTGTGAACTGATTTTGTGAACTAAATTTGTGAATTTATTTTGCTAAGTGTCTTCCCGTTTTAGCAGGTAGACAACAGGGCTGGAGTTGTATTGGGAGGTTTATTGTACACAGTTTTCACATAAGTTGTGATCATACTTTTTTGGTGGTTAGTGGAGTCTACATTGGTCTATTGGAGTCTGCTTCTTGGACAGGCTGCAGACCTACACTTCTGGGAAAGTAAGAAGAACAAGCAGCACACTAAGCAGGATTTTGCTAGCTCATATATGTGTCATTAAAACTTTTCTCTGAATAATGTGCAGGACATTGGTTTAGTGCCAAATGTGGATTGAGAGATTCTTCCTGATCTGTGGATTTTTCCAATAGATTCGGGCTGGAAACCAAGGATGTTCAACCTTGCTAGCTTGTGATATATTAATAGGTTTATGATAGACAAAAATAAGATTGCAAAGGTACATTCTTTTCCTGTATAAAATAAATAGTGTTACAAATGGTGAAAAAAGGGTAGTTTTCAGTTCTTTATTACCGAGGGATCTTGACATAAAATGCATGTTTCTTGTTTTATACCTTCAGTGTGGATTATTACATGATGTACCTTGTCATTAACTTTATTTATTTAGGACTACTTTTGTTTCAAATTCATACTAAAATTTCTCTGAGGATACTAAAATTTACCCTTGCACTCAATCTTTTCTAGAGATAATAAAATATCTTGTTTTACTGAAATTTGACTTCTACTATTTTTGGTTCAAGATACTTAGTTTTCTTGTGTTAAAACTTATCTTGTTACCTTGTACTAAAATTTACCTTGTCATTGAAATTTCAAAGTAACGAAGAGCTCAAGATTTTGTTTTGTTCATGAAGATGCATAATCAACATGAACCACAAGGATTCCTAAAAACACGTGAGTTGTAGCAACATCACTTAACCTTTTCATGTTACCCTAGATGATTTATCATCCTTGCTCGCCCCTCCCGACAAGGATTCATATCAAGAGTTCAAGACTTGTTGGGGGTTCCAAACAAAGCACGCACATAGAGGCAGTACTTCTTTGCTCCCCCCACCATCTCTGCAATAATATGGCGTGCATGTGGCAAAAAGAATGATCTGATGGTCTACTTAAGTGCTCATAGGAATGAAGGGCTGCTTATCTTTTCCCTCTGCTTCGAAAAAAATATACATAGCGGTTTGGTGCATGTTATTTAATAATGAACTTGATCAGAACTTGTTTATTTGAAGTACATTTGTACTTCCAGTTTATTCATTTAAGTAGATTTGCAAACAACCTGCTTTCCAGCATGCCATTAGAAGATATCACTGCTTCACATTATCACTTGCAATATGGATTGTTCTGCACAATGTGGCAAATGCCGCGTCATTGCTTACAATTCTGTACCGGCGTATGTGCCATTAACAATGTTGCTCGCAGAGAATAATTTCTGATATAGCTTGCTCCTACATGTGCCATTGACAATTGCTTGTGGAGGGTAATAAGGATTTTGCTAGCTCATATATGTGTCATTAAAAAATTTCTCTGAATAATGTGCAGGACATTGGTTTAGTGCCAAATGTGGAGTGAGAGATTCTTCCTGATCTGCAGACCTACACTTCTGGGAAAGTAAGAAGAACAAGCAGCACACTAAGCAGGTCAAGTGAGCAATCCAAGTAAGTACAAGCAACACACTCAGTTTTGCAAATAATATATGCTCGTGTTGGTGACAACGTGCATGAAGTTGTATGGCAACTTGCATAAACAGTTCGTCATGCAGTTGATGTATGGAATTAGCAGCTCCTAAGCGATTCTGCGCCAACTTTCTTAAACAAGTCTTTCTTTTGTGCCATGCAGTCTGGGTGTCTGGCCTCCCATGCTCCAGGAAAGGAAGTCATGAGGTTGATGTATTTCTAATTCTGGATGTATATGCACACTGCACGGATCTGTTGGATCCCTAATAGCCGCTATGAAGATAGGTACTGTGCGATTAGTCTGGATGCATCCGACCTCATCTGCTTATTCCTGGATGTAATACATTGTAATAGCCGCTATGAAGATAGCCGCTATGAAGCGGATCTGTTGCAATACGTACTCCTGAACTGGGATCAGCGCCGGCATAGATGATGTGCTAAAACGAGTATTCCTGGATGTATATGCACACTAAGCGGATATGTTGCAATACGTACTCATGAACTGGGATCAGCTCCGGCAGAGATGATGTGCGTGTCCAAAGGGAATCGCCGTCGGATCCTGGGCGTGATCGTCGGCATATCCTAAACGGGATCGCGGCGCCGTCTCCTGAAGCGATCCTGAAGCAGCTGGGTACGGTGGCGGCTTTGATGTGTGAGCGCGGCGGCGAAGGTTAGGATCGGCCGCGGCACAGGTATGGATGTCCGGCCGGGGCAAAGGGGTGGATCGGGCTTGCGAAGGGATGGTTGGCGGCGGAGGAAGATCTGCCGTGGGCACGAGGCATCGATCGTAGGGTTTTTTTTTTTTGGCATGGTTTTTTTTCGCAGGAGGGTTGCGAGTTAACGGAGGTGGGACGATAGACGAAATAAAATCAACGAGTTGAGGGAGGTGGGAAGACAGATGAAAAAAAAAACCAGCAAAAATAAACCGTGCGGACTATTCACCAACTGCTCCATTAGGAGTAGAGATATCATTAAATAATTTGTTTCATCCTTTTTTTAGAAAGGTTCCTCATTTTTCGAGAATCAGAGAGGCTCCTCATGTATTATGAAAATGTTCATCACATACCATTTTTAAAATGGTACAAAAATTCTTTTAGAAATGACATGAAATAATATTAACAATTTCATGAACAATTTGCAAAATCGTTGGGAACATATTTTCAATGGTGGAATATTTCTTAATAGACAAGAACTTATTTTCAATACATTATTGACAATTTCAATGAATACATGAATAATTCGTTAAATACATGATAAAAATAATTAATCACGGAATGAATCATGTTTAAACATACGATGAATAATTTAAATTAAATATTTTATTTTTTGTAGGACAATTCTTCTAGAATGTGCCAATCTATTTTTTTTACATTTCAAACTGAAATATAGTGAAGAAAAAATCACAAGCACGAAAGAAATTAAAATAAATAGAAATTTTTATTCTAGGCCTGGACCATTTTGTGGGCTGTCGAGGCAATACAACATTCAATCTGGTAATTGGCAAGATGTAAAAGCTCCCATCATCCAAGCATACACTAGGCGAAATTCATGTTGCTACCTGCATAGATCATTGATGGCGAAGAAGTGCTACACCAGGAGAATACGACGAGTGGCCGGAGTGTCAGGCCCAGGTGTACCGGTTTCCGGTTTCCGAGCGACAGCCAGTAGTTAGTTTAGCTTCACGCTAGTGCGAGAGAGGGGTACAAACTCATGTACTTCATAGTTCCGCTCTCACTCATAGTGGTAGCTCTTCTCGCCTATATCATTGTTTAAATGGGTGACGATGTAGTTGCAAGAACTTGTATTGCTATTTTCGAGATGATGACGAGAGACCACTTTGTATTGGATGATGATTATGATGATGACATGATTTGATGCTATGATTACATTTGTATGTATATGATGCTAAAGATTATTGTATAAAGCATGTTCATATATAAAACAAATATGCAAAAAAACTAACAGTAGCGAGGGGAGTAGAGTTAGCAGCAGCGCGCCCTTACCAGTAGCGCGTACTGAACTAAAGCGTTACAGATATTAGCAGTAGCGAGTTGCCCAAAAGACCGCTGCTGCTATCCATGTATAGCAGTAACATGGGTCACTACGCGCTGCAGATACACGTTAGCTGTAGCGTCGTATCAGTAGTGTGGCACCCCGCGCTACGGATACACCTAAAACGCGCGCTACTGCTAGGCTTTTCCCTAGCAGTGCCATGACACCACACATGGCCCAAATTCAAGATCATATCCGTACAGGAAATTAAGTATTTTCCTACTAAAGAGCATTTTTTTTAGACACCGATTGAAATGTTGATGCGCAAGTGAACACGCTAACATCACCACACATAGGCACTCACACAATGCTTACTAAAGACCGGGTCGAAGTTGCGGAGCTTGAAGATTGACAAAGTAACCACTGACGGGAAGGTCGCCTCCGGGTAAAATAATAACCCACACTAATGAGACACCAAAGCGTCAAATCTGGGGTTTGATCTTTCACCATTACAAACAAAAACCTATATATGCTACTTGAAAAATTTCAAGAAAATTCATGGAGCTCCCTGTGCCCATACGAAACCAAGATATGCAGACTCCATACTTCAAGTATTTCTTTGGAAAATTAACTTTCTCTTATGCCGTAAATCCCAAAAATGATCAACACTATATTTCTACTCCGCTCCAGGCGAGACTTGGGCAATGTGATCCAAGACTCTAGGGGTGGCTAGAGCTAGATGCTCTGGCCAGGATCACCAACTCTTTTTCCATTTCTACATAAAAACACATTGACCTATATTGACATGTGTCAATTGTTGCATAGGTCCATAGATCATTGTCTCCCTAACATTTCCTCTTGCATGACTTCCTTCTACTAGATTATTTTCTGGCTTGTTTCTTTTCTTTTTTCCATATTTCATTTTTTTTCTTTTTTCTTTTTGTTGCTATTCCTGTTTTATTGTATTCATGAACATTTCTGATCTTGTTTACCTGGTTTGTGGTATGTGAGAAACGTACTTGGTTGGTCGGGACATATTTTAGCTGGATTATGGAACCAATTTATTAAAAAATCAGGTGTATTTTAGTTGTTGTGGAACGTGATTACATATAAGGACAAAAGTTTTTTTAGCGATTTTCCTATAATTACGGACAAGTCCTGATATTTTGTGGTCAGCACCCTAAAGTTTCTGTTTTCTTACAAACAAGGATAAAATTTCGACAAGTCGTGGGAAGTTTGGCTGGAAATTTCGGCAGCATAACGGGTTGGGTGGGAAAGAATCGCGTGGCTAATTTGGACAAGGAAAACACTGCATGTGTGTCTTTTATTTTCTATACAAAGGCACTATGATCGCTCCACGACCATATCTTCTATTTTGTACTTCACATGGAAGGGAAATTACGCAGCATGTCTTCCTAGTTATCTGTTTGCAGAAAAGTGTTAGAGAGAAGACTTAAGGACGGCACTACATCCATATATATATATATATATATATATATATATATATATATATATATATATATATATATATATATATATATATATATATATATATATATATATATATATATATATCTGTGTGTGTGTGTGTGTGTGTGTTGTGTGGCTAATTAGGAGAAGTAAAAGGCAACTCTTTCATTAAAACACCTAATTCTTTCATTGAAAATTACTTAAATTCTTGGTATATCAATTATACACAATTTTTCTTTCAGTACAACTAAATGGCTGACAAATAATTATACTACTCTAACAGAATGGGGCATATTTTATTGTTTAAATTTTATTATAAATTTGTTTTTGTTGGCAACAGGAAATAAGGTCTTATATGCACCCTTTAACATCTCTCTTATGTGACCATGTACTGCTCCAGAATTTCACGTATGCCTTTACAGAAAATTATGATAGTACTACTGATGGATGAGCTCAAGGGACCCAAATGCTGAACTTATTGATGACTCAAATACAAATTCCATACGACACCATTTGTTAAAACAGTATCTCGGTGCTCGTCAAGAAACGTAATTTATTTATTTATTTACAGTATCCGCCACCAGGGCTCTAACTAATGGCAAGAAACATGATTTATTTGTTTCTACAGTGAACCAATATGGAAGTTTAGAATGCGAATCTGAGGAACTGAAAGAAAAGTTCAGCGAGGAGTCAATTGAATGCAAAGATCGTTACAGCAAGCTTATAGAGCTCAGGTTAGCTGTTTATTCTTATACAATGTTACACCACTAAATGGTGACAATTGCATTTAAAGTAACTCGCGCACATTGGTTAGGTGGCATATAAGAGTGTTTTGCCACTGTCCGCAACCAAATATATACAAAAGAAATAGCAGAAGGGGTTTTGGTGGCGGTTGACTTTGAATATGCATCGTTCCTTGTGTTTCTACCAATTTATCTTCTTCTATTTTATATCTAGTTAAACTTCTTAAGAAAACTGTTCAATTTGAAACTTCGGTGTTGGACGGCTTCAATTGTATCTTTGCTCAGGGGCAAACGAACACTGGTAAAACTTCTACAATGCAAGGCACTGAAGGTAATCGAGGGGTTAACTACAGAATTCTAGATAATCTATTTTGAGTAATTAAGGACAGACATGCTTCATTAGTGGCTTGAAGGATTACACTGAACAAATTCATGACCCAATAACATGACACTGGACAATGGTACCTTATTTTTCTTACAGTTGTTCCCCAGATTTCCATTCACTTGCATTTAGTTGTAGACTGTAAAATCATGTCCTCGCTATTTATATATTCAGTATACATTTGTGTGGTCAAAGGAGAAAACTTGATGAATGGAGAGGGTACAAACAGTAAATTATGAGCAATTGACCTCGCCGGAAGCAAGTGTGTGTTTAAGACGGATGCTCAAGCTGGATGACTCAAAGGACAGGCTATTTTTTCCCGCTTTTACAGAATTTTGAAAACAAAATTGTAGTGATGATGGTAAAACAATCATATATTTAGCAATGAAACTGAGCATCGATCAAGTGATGGACTGCAGATGGATATGTGTATAGGATTTTTCCACTAACCTTTGCTTGAGTTTGATCATCTAAGCAAACACCCGTCACCAGGCGTCCAGGCACATGATCATCGACAGTAGCATAGCCCAACAGTCGGGTTTTTTTATGTCCAGCAGCAATTTCCTGTGCATCCATCAGATTCGTGTGCATCACTGCATCACAAGATTAGCATAAAGAAAAACTTACAGTTTGAGGGGCGTGATGCCAACAATTCCTTGAAAGAAGGTTAGATTGAGAAAAGGGCATGCTCTTACAGAGAATAGAACCAAGAAGGTTGGACGAGTACTTGGCAATAGCCCGATGCATGGCCGGCACGCGAAGACGGTGACATGATCAAGAGACCATAATGGCCGGACTAGTGGCCTCTACAAACCGCCGCCGGGCAGACTAGCTGGTCTTTTTGCCCGGTCGACCGCTAGATCTCGCTTAGATGTACCCGGGGAGGAGAAAGCAGCAGATCGAGACGCGAGCGCGTAGAGGCGGCCATTTATATATAGAAGAGAGGGTGCGCGGGGACGCTCGGATGGGATCCCCATCCGCGTGAGGCCTGCGGGAGCCAATGGATGAAAGCGGGTTGGATCACCACACAGGACGGTAAGAGGGAGCGAGCGCTGGTTTTGTTGGACGAAGCGTTAGTGGTTAATAAATGCCAGGCTGATTATGTGGGGGATTAGTTTCGACGAGGAAGATGATGGAGAGAATTAAGGAAGGATATGGAACGAGATTGACTCCAGCGGGAGCCAATAGATAGTCTGTACGTGAGGCCCAAAGAATATCTTATCATTACGTGTTATTTTTGGTCAAAACCAAACAGGTAGGCCCGGACTGTTAGGAAGTATATAACATTTAGACAAGCGGAAGCAGTTGATATTCATAGCAACGAGGTGGATTCCACCTCCTCCTATTAGTATTCTCAAGTTCAATGTTGATGGTGGAACTGCAAAGTCGAGGAAGAGGAAGCTGGCCCTTTTGTTTGGCTGTTAGAGCCTTGTGATACGTCTACTGCACCTATGGTATGCATACTGATCCACGTTTAACTTTCAAAAAGATTAATGAATATTATATATATAATAAACCTTAAAACACAAGCAAATTTTGACATCACTTGTAGTTCCTGTGTGTGCACTATACTTTTCGACCCGTCGTCGTCGTTAATCTCGTTAGCAGCGAGTGATGATATGTCTCGGATTAATAAGTCCAGCCTAGATAGATAGATGCTAATGAGCTGAAGCCAACTGTGAAGATAGATACCTAATCGTTACTTTTTTAGAGAGAGAGAAACAAAGAGCAACAAGTTACTCAGCATCCAGGATGCAATAAGCCCTCAGGCAGGCTACGCACGGAGCTCCTCAGGAACATCAGCCAGGGGTTTTGTCGCCGTGTTGTTTTGTTCTCTCTTGATCAATCGTCATAGGAAGTCTCAAAATTTATTTGACAGAAAATAAAGAGACTAATCTCCTAATAGATTCCTTATAACCCAGAGCTCTGAACTCTCATCAACAACCATTCATCTGCTAATCGATTTTCACAAGTGCAGCAGGTTTTTCATCATACTGCCTTGATATCATGCCTTCCAAACTGATGTATAATTTTTCCAAAACAACGAGTGAGAGAAATCCTAAACACACACACACAAAGATAGTATATGTTTAGGTCAACATGTACTTCATTCATCTCTGAAATAGAATCAACTTCCAACTTCCTATACCAATCACAGCTAGTATAAAGAGATGTATCAATTACAAGATTTTTTTTCTTCCTCTGTTCTTGTAAATAGTATGGTTGATTCTACAACTCCAACAAGTCAAGTGCAATACAAAAATACAATTGCAACAAGCTTGATTTTTCCCTGATTCTGAGACGCATCCCTCCTATAGTTACAACATCTGGCCGCAGATAAGCGACCGTTTCAAATACACAACACGTGAATACAAAATGAAGAGAAACAAGGTCACATTCAACAGCAATACAAAACCACGGACAAGCTTCATCTATCAGTATTCTCGCCCGGAACCGAACTTCCCCAGCGGATGCATCTCCACCATAGATTTCTTTGACATCCCAACATCAAGTCAGGCCCCCCCCCCCCCCCCCCCCCCCCCCCCCCCGGCACAGAGAGAGACAGAACAAGATTTCCACTTTCTCTAAAATTTAACAATAGGAAAATGATCTGACCTGCACTACTCTTTACACAAAATTTATAGACAACTACATGTCAAGAAACAAAACAATTCTGGAGCTGATATAAAATAAAAAATTCCAACTCAGTGCACACACGAATCAAACAAATGGCTGGCACTAACATTGTGAAGTTTAATAAATGACAAGGAGGTTACAAGTAAGTTAAGAGGAAAACTAGGTACTACAAGGCCACAAGGATGATTTGACTTTCAAGCAGGAGCACATCCATAATGTGAGCATTTGAATTTACGCGCTCTTTGCATGTTGACCAACATCAGACATACACTAGCTTGGGCACCATGCCAAATTCATCAAAACAAGATTTTTTTGGGATTAGGTGCATATATGATGACAACTTTCACTGTAAGCAAGGATTAGGTACATCCCGAATTAAACAAGAAAAACAATGTGGTACTGTGCATGACAGGCGAGGTGGCACTCTGCATGAAGCCATAACCATGCAGATATGATGTGAAATCAGGAGCACGGAATTACTAGGGACTCGCGTGGCCAAAAACAACCAGTAACTGGATCAAATATTAAATCCTTGCATATAGATAAAGCAGCAAGAAGTAAAGTTCATGGAACCATAATTGAGACCAGGCCTAAATTATAATTTTTTTCACAGAGGCCAATGCGAAGGAGCTTTTCATTGCTCCACAAAGTGAAGGAAGTAAGCAACAACAAACAGGTCTCATCCATTGGCTTTGGATCGACAGGGAGGGAGGAAGGTGCTCACCTATGCAACAAGAGGCCCGGTGTCGGTGGAACACGGTGGAAGAAGCAATCACTACTAGGGAAAACCCTATACACAGAATCTTAGCAGTAGCGCGGCTCAAAAAGGAGTGCTGCTGCTAATTAGAAGTAGCGCGGGTGTGGAAAACCCGCTACTGACAAGTGTTTAGCAGTAGCGCGCTCTGTGTAACCCGCGTTGCTACAAATATCGACCGACAGTGCCCCCCAAACTCCATTTAGCAGCAGTGCGGTGCCGCAAGCCGCGCTACTACTAAAGCTATAGTAGTAGCGCGGTTTTTCTGAGGTCGCTGCTGCTAATTTTCCAATTGGACACACTTTTTGTCCCGGTTAGCAGTAGCGCTTCTGCCGAAAGCGCGCTGATGCTACTTTCTTATCAGTAGCGCGTTTTACGTCTTGTGCTACTGCTAATCCGCACCAACGCACCACCTTTTCCCCACCCGTCCCCCCTCCCCCTCCTCTCTTCCCTTTCCCCTACCTCCCACATCCTCCCACTCTCACTCTTCTTCTTCCTCAACACTTCTCCCCTATTACTCTCTCTCTTCTACCTACCTTTCTCTCGCTTCGTTACTCCTACCTAACTACACCACCTCCATTAATGCATCTCCTTTCTCTTTTTCCTTCCCCCTCCACTAGTTGAAGTTGTCTCCTCCCAAATTAGGTAGCTAGGTAGATGTAGCATTTAGTTAAGTGACCTATTTGCCCCCTAACTAGATCATCTTTTTCAAGAAGAGCTTTGTGCACTTTTGATCTCCCTACATCTTCATCTCCACCGTGTGCTCAATCTCGAGATAGAGGTGATTAAAATTTCATGCTTTTGCAAAATGGAAATATGTTTATGTGTGTGTGATATGTTTATGGAAATTGTGTGTGTGGCATGAGTTGACGCCCAATTGTGCTTTTGAGTTGCCTATGTTTTGTCGAAATTTCGATTTATTTCCGTTTCGGCGAATTCTGGGCAAACTCTAGATCTATATATGTCCTATTTTTAAGGAAGGTCATGCCGAATTTTTGTATGACTTTGATGCATGCACGCATTTTTATAATCAATTTGTTTATTATTACCATGCAGAGTTGACGATGGTCAGTGGAACGATGGTGGACAGGTGGTTGCGGTCGGCGGTGCAGGACATGAAAGAAAATAACTGGACAGAGGTTTTATGTCCATGTCGAAAATGCAAAGGAATAGTTTGGCTCGACCCCCATGACGATGGTCGTGTGGAAGCGCACCTGCTCATAACTGGTTTCATGGATGGCTATACTCGGTGGATAATTGAAGATGAGGATGACGATGTTGAGGATGCCGACGGGACAGGCAATGATGACACGGGGCAAGACAAAGAGATGATCGATAATGGCTGCGGGGAAGAGGCCGGACATGGCGGCGGAGAAGGTGCTAGACATGGCGGAGGAGAAGGGGCCGGACATGGCGGTGGAGAGAACGACATGGACTCCACGCAGCCGAGTTCGTCGGTACTAAGTTCAATCGTGCGGGACCCTCATGTTAGAGCATTGCTTCGCAAGGAGACGAGTACTGAGAGAGGTGCTTCTAGAGAGGAGGCTAAGCTGGAGCAACTGGTGGTAGACTCGAACACTCCATTGTATGATGGTTGCAATCCTGAGGTGACCCGCTTGAGTTTCACGCTCCAACTCCTGAAGACGAAGGCTAAAAATAAATGGACCGACACTAGCCTCGATGAGCATCTCAAGTACCTAAAGGATGTTCTTCCCGCGGGTAATCTATGTCCTAGTAGTGTTGATGAGGCCAAGAAGATCATGTGCCCTGTTGATCTGCCACACGTTAGATACCCTGCATGCATCAACGATTGCATAATTTATCGGAAGGAGCACGCGGAAAAAACAAGTTGTCCGGTGTGCAATGCTTCTCGATACAAGAAGGCCGGGAAGAAATGTCCCCAGGAAGTTGTATGGTACTTACCGATCACTCCCCGTCTCCAGAGGTATTTTGTAGATCCCAAGGAAGCAAAGCTAATGCGCTGGCACGCAGAGAGGAAGAGGCCCGATGATGGAGATGATCCGAAGCTGAGACACGCCAAGGATGGAAGCCAGTGGAGAGCGTTTAACAGCTTCTATCGGTATTTTGAATGTGATGCAAGGAACATTGTGCTCGGCGCGTGTACCGATGGCATGAATCCGTTTGGCAACCAGAACACCAACCATAGCACATGGCCCATGTTTGTATGGATGTACAACCTCCCCCCTGGTTGTGCATTAAATCGAAGTACATTCACATGAGCATGCTTATTCAAGGGCCAAAACAACCAGGAAATAATAATACTTTGTATCTGGGGCTACTTCAAGAGGAGTTACATACGTTATGGAAAACACAGGCCAAGACATGGGACGCCAGCAAAGGTGAGTATTTCGACATGAGAGCTGCGCTGATCATGACAGTGTAGGGCTATCTCGGTTGCGGATATGTGGCAGGCCAGGTGTGCCATGGATATTGCGGATGCACGCGGTGCATGGATGATACGATGTCTCAGCAGCTAACGTCAAGGAAAGATGGCCGGTCTGGGAAAATTGTGTACATGGGGCATCGAAGATGGCTCAAACAGGACGACCCGTGGAGAAACCGTGGAGATCTATTCAATGGTCACGCTGAGCATCGAAGACCTCCACGTAAGCGGAGCAGTGCCAAAATTGATGAGCTGTTAAAAAACTGGAAGGAGTGCCCCGCACCGGGAAAGACGATGAGAAAGGCGCCGGAGCCAGTGCTGAAGGTATGGAAGACGAGGTCTGTGTTTTGGCACTTGGAGTACTGGCACAAACTCGATACACCTCATTGCCTTGATCAAATGCATATCTGTAAGAATGTCCTTGAGAGCTTGCTCGCAACACTGATGAACATGCCGGATAAGACCAAAGATGGGCCGAAGGCAAGAAAAGACTTGCAAGATTTGAAAATCAAGGAAGATCTGCACATGCCGCCCCGTAAAATGTCAGACAAGACAGAGACGGAGACAGAGGCACGGGAGAAGAAGGGCAAGAAAATAAAGAAAGAGGATTATTGCCCCCCTTCTTGCTTCACCTTAAGTCAGGCTGAGATCGATCAATTCTTTAAGTGCCTTACCGGAGGCAAAGTTAGTTCCGGTTACTGTGGCAAGATAAGCAGATATCTAGACATAGACAAGAAAAGGTTCAGCGGGATGAAGTCTCATGACTGTCATGTGATGAAGACGCAGATACTACCTGTTTCCCTTAGAGGGATAATGGACAAGCACGTCCGTGACATGCTTATTGGTCTCTGCAACTTTTTCGACGTCATCTCTCGAAAGTCGATCAGTGTGAGGCAGCTCTGAAGGCTACAGGAAGAGATCGTTGTGATACTGAATGAGCTTGAGATGTACTCCCCCCCCCCCCCCCCGCGTTCTTTGACGTGATGGTGCATCTGTGTGTCCATATTGTGGATGACATAATAGACCTGGGGCCGTCATTCCTGCACAACATGATACCGTTTGAGAGGATGAATGGGATCATCAAAGGATTCGTTCGTAACATGTCCCGTCCGGATGGAAGCATCATCCAGGGCTCTGTGACACAAGAGTGCATCTCTTTCTGTGAGAATTTTCTATATGGCGCAGACCAGCCGCCTGGTGTTAGTGTTGGTTTGCCCGTTAACAAGCACGATGGGAAGCTCGAAGGAGAAGGTCACGGCAACGGTATCAGGGAACTACACGTGGCATACTCAGATCGACGCAACGACTTTGACAGAGCAAACTTGGTAGTGCTACAACACCTAGACGAGGTAGATCGTTTCGTGGCACTACACAAAGAAATTATGGTAAAGAAGTATCATGACCGGGGGGTATGCAGGATGGACGCCGAAGTTACTAAAGAGCACAACTCCACTTTCTTGCATTGGTTCAAAGAGCATATTATTGCTAATCCCCCGGAGGAGGGCTCTAAGGACGGATTGCTTATATACGCCTTAGCACATGGCCCCTCGCCCAACCTCGTAACCTATCAGGCATATGATATCAACGGATACACGTTCTACACGGAGGCCAAAGATATGGACAGTGATGATCAGAACTCAGGGGTGACGATGGAATGCATGACCGGCAGCGACAACGGCGCAAATGAACGATTTTATGCAAGGGTCGAGGAGATATGGGAGCTTGACTACTCTGGATTGCACAATACGACGATGTTCCGTGTTAGATGGGCTAAGAATGTTGAAAGAGAAAACCGGATTTTCACTACCATGACTATACCCGACGCCAAGAGCGCTACCGTGAACCCTATCGCAAAAAACGAGTCATGGGTACACGCTAAGCACGTGACACAATGCTTCTTCATAACCGACCCACGCAATCCCAGTCGTGTTGTCGTGAGGAGAGGCAAAAGGAACATCATTGGAATGGATGGAGTCGCCAAGGAGGAAGACTATGATCAGTACAGCAACCCAATGAGGGAAGATGACAATGATGATGAAGTATACGTCAAAAGAAGAATCAATACTACATTACCTAAGAAAAATCGTACTCCATGGAAAAGGCAAAGTCACAATGAGGGGCTCAATTATTCTTCGACGAACAAGAAGGGAAAGAAGCTCACTCAAAAACGAAAACGTCAACGCTGAGGAACTGTATGTTATCGGTCAAATGATGTTATATATATATATATATATATATATATATATATATATATATGTGTGTGTGTGTGTGTGTGTGTGTGTGTGTGTGTGTGTGTGTGTGTGTGTGTGTGTGTGTGTGTGTGTGTGTGTGTGTGTGTTCCTATTTTGTATACACACTTAGCCATTATTATGCATGGGTCCAATGATGTAATATATATGTTCCTATTTTATATACATATTTAACCGTCAAATGATGCAACATATATCGCCTTCCCTTCGTTCATTGCTCTCAGGAAATAAAAGTGGGAGAAAATAAGTGGGAGAAAATAAAGGAAAAGAAAAAAAGAAAACTGGTTATAGTAGTAGCAGCTTACTGAAAAAGAGCTACAGTCAAGCTAGCATTAATGATTTTCTTATAAAACCGCTACAGCTAGTGAAGGTAGTACCAGTGCGTTTGTTCTAAACCGCTACAGCTAGTGAAGGTAGTAGCAGCGCATTTTGTCTAAATGTGCTACTGCTACGTCCACTTCACCCAAAATTCTCACTCTCCCTGCTTCATCCCGCCTCTTTTCCCCCAAATCCCCACTCTCTCTTCCCCCGTCGCACCGCCGCGCCCCCGTGCTCGCCCCCGACCCCGGCGCTTCCCTCCGACCCGGCCCCGGCGCTCGCCCCCGACCAGGCCCTCGCCCCCGACCCCGGCGCTCGCCCCCGACCACGGCGCGCTCGCCCTCGACCCGTCGGCCCTCGCCTCCCTCCTCTGCTTCCTTCCCTCCTCGCCCCTGCACCATCTGTAAACCCCCCCTCTCTCTACTAGCTAGGGTTCTTCGGTTAATTTACTTAGGTTTTAGTTAGGGCAGTAGGTTAATTAGGTTATCTATTTAGTTATGAATTTAGCTAGGTTTTAAAATAGGACAGAAATTTAGGGTTAAGCAATTGTAGTTAAAAGAAAAGGCAGCATTTAAGCAATTGTCCAAATCAACATCCCTTGTTAAAGAAAATTTAGGTAGGCTGAATTTATATGCAAATTTGAACTGGACATGTGATATGTGGATATGTCATGTTTTGGACATGTCATGTTTGGAATTTGAACATGTCATTTGGACATGTGATGTTTTGGTTCAATTTTGGTAAATGATCCGAGTGGCCTATGTTACGCCGGAATGTTGATTCATTTCTGTTCCGGTGAATTTCAGGCGCTCGATATGTCCATTTTTTAGCAAAGGTCATGCCTAAATTTGCCGTGAATTTTGGCATGATTTGTGCTAGATAGTTGGCATATCGAGTGCTGGCACATAGATTTCTTTTTTATGTCATTTTTCATTTTTTTCATACTTTTAGAAATAAACGAGGACACTTAATCATAGGAAACATGTCGAACAACGAAGAAACTGGGCCTTCTGACCAAGATGCGGACGAGATGGATTCTGAGGGTGAACAAGAGTACATCGACTATTTGACTGCTAAGCAAGGTTTGTAGGTCGGCCACAATGATGGAACTGACGCCGACATCGACACCGACGGCGCCGGCACCGATGGCGGCACCGAGACTGGTGGGGAAGGTACCAGCGGGGAAGATACCGGCGTGGAAGGTACCGGCACCGATGCTGCTACCGAAAAGAGGAAGCATAAGAAGCAGAGGATACGAAAACCTAACAAACTAGGGATTGGACGACTTGTGATCACAAAGATGGCACCTGGCAAGTTTGAGCCATTAGAGCCGGAAGAACCTCGCAAGTGCTATGGGAACCAAGTAGGATGCATCCTACGGGAATGCGCGAGCATCAACGAGGATGACTTAAGGAGTAAAGAACATTTGACGCAGTTGCTCCTAACGAAGTTGCACAAGAGATTCAAATTCCCCGACCGGGATGATAACATAGAACAACCGTGGGATGATCCGAAGATGAAAAATAATAACAATCATGCCATGGGCATGTTCAGCAATGATCTGGCCTCCTGGAAAGGGAGGGTGAAACGAGCTATTGAGGCTGAGGAACCCCCGTCCAAGATTTTGGAGGAAAATTCGACACTTAAGGAAGAGGAGTTCGAAAAGTTAAAGGACACTTGCGCTACCGAGGCAGCCAAGGCTAAGGCTGCGAAATTCAAGAGTCTTCAGCAAAGGAACACGGGGAAGCATCGCCTCGGAAGCCGTGGCTAACTCGGTAAAAGGCCCATATGGGATAAGGAGGACGTGGAACGTGAAGCCGCGGGTCTTGAACACCCCTCTCAGCCGAAAGCCCTACTTCTCCGATGAGGCCCAAATGGGACACCCCTCTCAACCGGGCCTTGAACGAACTTAAGGGGCTCCCTTTGGGCCAGCGGCCGCAATATGGTCGTGTGCACGGCGCTGGAGACGGCGCCACGTGGAAGATGTTTTACAACGACGGCCTGGAGGCCAAGAAGCAGAAAAAGAAGTTTAGTCAGGCAGACATTGACGCGAAGGTGAAGCTTGCGGTCGAAAAAAAAGCAGCTGAGGACACGGAAAAAACAGTCGAGGAGAAAAATGAGTTGCTACAGCAGGCGGTCATTGCAGCTGTAACTGCCTACAGAAATGATTTTGCTACTAACTTGGTTCCATCTATCATCAACTGGATGAAGGAAAATCCAGACAAGACGGTACATGATTTCCTAATGCCCAATTTCTTCGGGAGCAACTCCATGAACAACAACAACACTTCATCATCACTTGCTCTCACAACCGGGCCTCCTCTCGCGGTCGCTCCCGCTCATAGCAGCCCGTCCTCAGTCTCTGGCGCGCTAGGTGGGCCTTCGTCTTTGGCTGAGCTCGACGCCGTCACGGTAATTACATGCCGCACCAACATATATATATATATATATATATATATATATATATATATATATAACATTCCATCTTTGTTGCCTTTCGGATATTTTACGCCACAGACATATGTGTTTGCAGGGCCAAGAAACCCCGTGCACCATACTCTACTTGATAAAAGGCCAGAAGGTCGACATGCGAAAGGGGATGATATTGAACCCCTTGAAACCCACGTTCCACAACCAGCCTATCCCCGTTGGGCACTTCAGGGTTAACTTGTCTAGTGTGAAATCGGGGCACGAGGCGTTGCCTCCTCCAGTACAGCATGTGGGAGAGGACGACGAGACCCCACCGCGGATTGGAAGCTGTAAGGGTTGGGTGCTGCTATGGCCGAAGAATCTTATTCGTCTAGAGCCGGCTGAGAGCACACCAATAACCACACATCAACAAGCATGTGTGGAGACCACCACCCCGCCTACGCAATTACCAGCTCCTGTAGTGCCGAGTGAGAGCGGCGGACGACGTGATGAAGGGGGTGCAATAGTACTGGCTGATGTAATCAGTCCTATAGAACAGAGAATGGATGATGAGACGGATGTCAACCCTATGGGTTTCCTCAATACAAACGCATATGACTGTGACATAGATTTGATGAGTCAACCATATGACGAATCGGGCTATCAGCATGCTAATGAGGATATGGATGATATGCCCGGGCAGGAAGGTCGTTGGAAGGATTGCAAAAAGTCTCTCTTCATGAATTCCTCACAGGACACGCCTGAAGATGTCGCCTCAACACAGGCTCAACTAGCTGGGGGTCGTACAGTGCTTAGCCCGGGAACCCTGGGGCAGGGGTTAAGGAAGGGTATGGAAGGTTTGCCCAAGAAAAAGGAGAGGAAGAGATCGGGGAAGATAACTGCCTCCAAACAAGCCAGAGCAAATAGCAGTCAGTCGATGCATTCTGAAGAGCGTGTACCCGTGAAAGGTGCAGCCATGTTCCATCTCATGGGTGAGCCGATGCTACCGCCGAAACCGATGGAGGCACTATCAGGGGATTTCAGGACACTGCACGACCATGTGTTGTCGACTGAGAAAAGCCTACTAGCCTCAAAGGATCCAGGATATCCGACATACGCGGCTCGTGTGCCTGAGGGGAAGTGCTACCTCGAGACACGGCCCGCGGAGGTGTGCTTCTTGCGGTTTGACCATATCTTTGAGATGTTTCTGACAAGGCAGCTCGATTTTACAACTGTCCGCCTTTTTGCGCTACATATGAGCTCCATCATGAAGAGTGAAGAAGTCTCGCAAATCTGTGTGACGGATCCGTACTACATGCACGAGTCTTTCTTGAGTCTCGGCGACTTTGAGCGTGAAACTGCTAGGGAGTACCTCCAAAACTTCATGGTACAGAATAAGGACCAGGAAATTGTCCTCGTGCCTTATCATCCAAAGTAAGTCAGTTCCGGAAAACCCTTTCGTACATTTCAATCATTCCTTCTCTCTTATATGGGGAATAATTTTAGGTGTCTTTTCCCCGCCGCAACGGGCGCGCCGTCCTTATCGTTCTTTACCCGCAAGTCTCCCACGCCGTGTATTTTGACCCTTCCAGAGACTACGAGAAAAAAGACTACACCCACATAATGAATATTTTAGATGATGCTCTCCAAGGCTTCAGCATTAGAGGTGGCCACATGCAGATCAGGAAACAAAGGAACAAGAAGATGGGTTTCGCGCATAAAACTAACTTCTCCTGCATCCATGTTCCAAAACCAAGCAAGAAGGATGGATTCTACATCGTCCATCTCATGATTCAGTTCAACACGAATCACCAAAAGCTTCGCATGAGAAGCAGAAATGATGATCATATCCACAAGTAGCTAGAATCTCATGGAGAAGCGAATTATAAACTTAGAGATGACTTCTTTCGCATCCAAAGGGACATTGCGACGATCATCATGAAAGAAGTCGTCGATGAGAAGGGGATGTTCCACCACGGCCCTATATCGCGAGCTGACGTCCGAACTCGCATAGGCATGCAACGTCTAGACCTCACGCCGTTCAGGAAGCTAGGGTCCATCCTCGATGATATGGAAGGATGGAACTTCTAGTGATTTGTGATGCCGATGATGATGATATGTGTCGGTTGAACTTGTATACTTTTTGTAGCGATGAAACTTTGTGATGTCCACGGTCCCTGCTGAACATGCGTAACACTACTTTGTTAGTTTGTGTACGATGACCTGCGTACCTCTAGTTAATTAGTTTGCGTACTGTATGTTGCATCTAGTTGCTAACCCTTTCTTTTTTGGTGTTTCTCTAGTATATTTTGTTGCATATATGTGATTGTACATCCTCTTCATGAACATGCATCTCTAACAGGTACCCAGTTTCTTGATGGCGAGATGAAAGTGCTATGTCGTGTACAAAGGGAAGGTTCCAGGGGTGTACAACGAGTGGCCTGAGTGTCAGGTGCAAGTGAATAGGTTCTCGGGCGCCAGCAATAAAGGCTTCAAAAGCAGACAAGAAGGAGAAGCTAGTTACTTGAGGTTCACGCTAGCGCGAGAGAGGACTCGTAACCGCCGCCTCATGTACTGCATAGTTCCGCTCTCACTCATAGTGATAGCTCTTCTCGCGTATACCTTTGTTTAGATGGATGACGTTGTAGTTGCAAGTATTCGAGACTTGCATGTATCGCTATTTTCGAGATGATGACAAGATACCACTTTGTGTTGGATGATGATTATGATGAGACTATTTGTATGTATATGCTATGATTACATTTGTGGTCTGGCAGGCATTTGTATGTGTATCATGATGACATTTGTATGTGTATCATGATGACATTTGTATGTGCTAAAGATTCTTCTATAAAGCATGTTCAAATACAAAACAAATATGCAGATTTTTTTTTAAATTAGCAGTAGCGAGTGGAGAAAAGTTAGCAGCAGCGCGGTAGTATCAGTAGCGCGCACAGGGGAAGTGCGCTATAGCTATTAGCAGTAGCGAGCTCCACAGAAGAACGTTGCTGCTACACTTGTATATCAGTAGCGCGGGCGCGCACGCGCTGCTGCTATGGTTTAGCTGTAGCGCCTTATTAGTAGTGTGGCCTCCCGCGCTACTGATAACCCTAAAACCCGCACTGCTGCTAGGCTTTTCCCTAGTAGTGAATGGCAGTCCCGTCCTCTCCATCTTAGAGAAGAACTAGACCACAAAGAACACTCATTTATGATCTGCAACCTAAACAGAAGATAGATTCAGTCTATAGGATCTAACCATTAGTTGAAACCAGGGAGTGGTTATTAGCTACTAAACGGAATAATGAATGATGCTAGCAAGTACGTACTCCGTAAAGAAATATAAGAACGTTTAGATCACTACTTTAGTAAACATAGTGTCCAATCAAGATCTAAGCTAGATAGCGCATGACGGTATCTAGAACAACAACAACAAACCCTAGGGGATTTTAGGAAACTAAGCAATTTTTAGAGAAAATTAAGCAATTTTAGGAAACTAAGCAATTGGGTGCAATTAGAGCATCCAGAGACCATAGCAAGCATCAGAGGCCATGTAGAATGGGCCATTTGGCCCTAAACAAACCCTAAACATGTCATGATGATAAATGAACTAAATTGCCAGCATTTCATCAGCAACCAGATTAGGAAAAACCAAAGACCACGGCACAATAGTGTCATGATAGAGCAGCAAAAATAACTACACAACAGTAAAAATTAACATGTTGATGGCCAAGTGCACACAGCTAGTTCCAATCCTTCCATCCCTGCAAAACTAACACTAGGTCAAAAGTCAGCATACCAATCATCACCACAAAACTCTTGTGATGGCCAGAGGACCACCACCACAGAAAGCATATCAAATCAATTAGCCTAGTAGATTGTATACAACAATTTCCGATCTATATAGTTAAGTGTAACTTGTGAGCGTCCTATTAAATTCTCCTATTTTGGAACGATCAGGCTTATGGTAAAGTAATAACTTAAATGGATAAGCTAAAAGTTCAGTTCTTTGAAGCCATCGTATTAGGGCTGAAATAGAGGGAACTTTATTTATGCGCTTAATGCACTACCCTGACCATACAGCACAATAAGAAACAATATAACTCATTCTCAACTCGTGCCAACATACAGAAAAAACATGTGTGTCGTTTCATTACCGGTAGCAACTAATACATTGGTTGGCACTTTGGCAATCTAGTTACACAAGACGCACACCAAATCTATCAATGACACGAAACAATCGCAATCATTGTAAAACAAATCTGTGCATGACATGAGCAAGAATCACAACAAAATGAATTTTGTTGGATAGATTGCTACCTCCAGATATGAACATAGCAGCTTCCAGAAAGAAAGGAGGAGCTAGTTCACCTGTCCTTGACGCTGGAGCAGGGCACCATGCACTCAAGCTTGGCCCCACACAGCCGTCAGTGACCTAGTTGAGGTACACAAATGGCGTGTTCCTGCTCAGCAGCTGCACACACATAGCAACAGAGAGTAAAAAAGAAGTCAAAAACATAAGACTCCAAGAGAGGGGTGATAGGAAAGAGGCAAATTTTTGCTATGGTATTTACCAATTTGACAGCAAAGTGGTCCTCCTGGACGAGCAAGATGAGCTCTAACACTGCACGGAATATACTGCAAAAAGGAATGATCATGATCAAAAACAGAAGACCTACAATAATTTCCATTCAAAACAGCAACAACAGAACCAAAGAAATAAGCATGTATGCCAAAAATTGATCAAATATAAAATGTTATTCTTACAACACGACTCGAACAACGCTGATCCAGAACCACTGTGAACACATCTACAGAAGAATCAATAGAAGAACACGGGCCACCCGGCATACGGCAAGAAGGACAAGCCATACCTGCAAAGAACACAATGATTATCAAGAACTAATCCCACAAACCGAGTTGAAAGATCACATCTGATAGTGTTGGTAGCCCCCACCCGTAACTACCCCATAAATCTCCATATCTCGGAAATATAATGGGAACAAAAAGAGAAACACAAAGGGAAGCAGGGAACCCACGAAGGCAACCGGTAGGGAACGACGATATCGCGGACAGGGAAGCGCAGTCGACGCTAAAGAAGGACCGCCGTAAGGGCAGGCGACAAGCGCGACGGGGGCCGCCGTAACCACACGACAAGAGCGGCGGATGTCATGGCCGGAGACGACGGCAGCGACGATTCGGCCACACCAGAGAGAAACAGATCTCAAAACAGATCAAAAGTGTATTACAAAACACTAAAAGTACAAGGACTAAAGTGAAAAAAGCAAAAACCAGAAAGGAAAACCAGAAACCGAAAATCACGGAAGAGGCTGTGCACGTGGCAAGTGTCGCGCGCGAAGCGACCCGGAAAAGTCTAACGAGCGCTCCACGCGCGACACTTGATAGTCGTGGAGCGCTCCCCGACTAATCATTGCAGGGAGCGCTCCTTAACTAGTGATATCGGATTTAAACAACATGCCATACACCCCAAGATGAAACACCTTGATACGCATAGACGATAGAAAGTACGTGCTGGTTTGGAAGCAATAGAAATATATAGAAAGATACGCATAGATGATGCTAGTCACAAAAGTATGCATACAAATTAAACAGATCAGACCGACAATCTACATAAACTAGGCTAGGCATATTCCATCGTCGATCATTTCGACGGCCACCGCGGTCGGCGGTGGGCGGGTTATGCCGGTGTGCGTGGCGAGCGCCCAGAGCAGGGTCATGACCTCACTGCCCCGTGCCAGCGCCTCCTCGTGCCCCTTCACGTGCTGATCACCGCTCGATGGCGCGACGTACATGATGAGCTCCACCCACACATCGGCCAGTAGCTCCCAGACGGGCTGATCGCTCCCCTTGCTGATGGCTTCTATCAGCGCCTTCCCCAGAGCTATGCCCTTCTGAACCACCGTCATGGACTCATCCTGATCCTGATGGTCCGGCATCAGCTTATCATGGGTTAGCGTCATCATTTTGTTGGAACGGGCATGCTTGGACGGGTAGTGATAGCCCCAAAATCCGAGCTCCTTCCTCATATCCTTCTTCATGTTACTAAACACGCGCTTCGTCCCCTCCTGGTGGCCGGGCAACAGCTCGGGGCAGGTGCCCACGAGGTAAGCACAATAGTTTGACAGCCTCGTCGCCACGACGTCGGGAATACCCTTTCGCTTCCGGTGTGGATGTTTCATCTCCACGAGGCTGGTAGCTATGTGCCAGGTGAGGATGGCCTCGGCA
Organism: Triticum aestivum; assembly: GCF_018294505.1. Taxonomy (NCBI): domain Eukaryota; kingdom Viridiplantae; phylum Streptophyta; class Magnoliopsida; order Poales; family Poaceae; genus Triticum; species Triticum aestivum. The sequence continues at coordinate 713,346,724 of NC_057803.1, forward strand.
ACACACTCAATATTGCAGAACCATGACAAGTGCATATATTGTAGCCGACCCGGCATTTCTAGTGCGCGGCGGCCCTTGCTAAGAGGAACGGAATCGGGGATGACATTGTCGTCGTTCCCGTCATGGCCATATGCCGCGAGGCGGAACCGTTTCACAATGGAAGGCTTTGCTTCTCTTGGTAGAGACGCGCTCGGCAGCATCGCTGGGTGCCAGAACGAGCTCAACACGGAGAACTGCTTGAAGGTGATGTTGCTAGGGGGGCGGAGCCTTCTCCTGGCCCATGAGATGAAGCGGACGGCCCATGGGAAGACGGATCTGTGCCGCCACTGGCTCTTTGCGATGTAGCGGCACAAGAGTGACACCATGAACCAGTTGGAGAGCAGGAACACCACGAACTCGATCAGCTGCTCCAGGAAGAAGGCAGTGAAGAGGAGGTAGGAGATGATGACGTCGATGGCGGGGAAGAATGCCTGGGGGCTGGTAAGAGCTCTTTCCAGGAGGCACCTAAGCACCCTGAATATCCCGTAGCGTATGGCGTAGTTGTCTGCTTTGATGGTATGGAACGCGAACAGCACGTGGCCGCTGCCGGAGAGGATGGTAGTGGTGGCACAGAGACAGCACACCACAACCGGCACCACAAGGTAGTTGACCACAAAGAAGTAGGGGCTGGCGAGCACAACGGGGTGGACCGAGTGGTAATACTCGCTCAGGAAGTCCACCTCATTGTTGAGCACCTCCAACACTAGGGAGCCGCCGTCTTCGTCTTCCTTAAACAAGCCTTGCAGGATGAGGTCCCGGCAGTGGTCCGTTTCTTCCTTGGCCATGGCTGGCTGGCGCTCGATCCTACGCCGGAGAAGCTTGAACAACGCCATGGAGAGGCAGAGCCTCTTTAAACATGGGTTAGATTTCAGGAGGGGACGGGCGTCACCCTCCTCAACCTCAACGTCGGCGAGTCGCCACACTCTTCCGACGGTGACGACGGTGGCGACCTTCTGGAGGTCGTGGAGCCTGTAGCCCCGCGGGCCAGATGCCTCCGACACCAGCTTCTCTTCCCCCATGACGACGTAGTCGCACCTCTTCAGCTTCTCCTCCGGTGGCGCGTCGTTCCCCGGCACGCCTTGCCGGAGTTGTAGCATCATCTGGTCCATGTAGCAGGAGACGAGCCCGGCATTCATGTCGTACGACAAGGAGTGTTTGAGTACCTTGGCGAAGACGAACCTCTGCACCCACTTGGTGGCACACACTATCCAGAGGAAGCCAAACACGGCGACCCGGCCAGTTCCCCTGACGTTGGTGAAGACGAGGTAGCCCAGCCAAGCCACGGTGGCTCCGTTGGTGAAGACGCCGATGTACCGTTGTATGCCCTCTGCGACGAGGTTCACCGCCTCCACCTTCCTGCGGAGGAGCTCCACGAGAAGCATCCATGTGAGGATCTCCCGAGCTCGCGGCGGCAGCTCCGGGGTGCGGCTGCCCCCGCGGACGCCCGGGGACTGGGAGTGGGACTCCATGCACCCATGCGGCATCTTGGCCTCGGAGAAGAGGTAGGACATGACGGGGAGGAAGAGGGAGATGGCGCCGGAGAGGAGGAGACGGCCCAGGGGGTGGTGGACGGAGCTGAGGTTGGCGACGCGGCTGAAGAGGCTGAGGGCGAGGAAGCCCACGGCGAGCATGAGCATGAGGACGGAGGTGGCCACCACGTAGGTCTCGTCGCTCTGGCCGGCGTACGACGAGGTCAGATTTCTGACGTAAGCGTCTATGCCAATATCTGGACAGGCCTTGGTTCTAACGTCGATGTACGCCATTGGATTCGATTGGATGGATGGTTACTTGCAGCCGTTCCTAGCTATATAGAGTTATAGACCATCGAGGCATACAACAATAGCGAGCTCGGGCCCACTATTTCAAAGCCTCAGGCTCGGAGAAAAAGACAACATCTCAATGCATGATTTGCTGGTCGTTGGCAGACAACTTGCGCTTCCTTATGATCTCCTACTTTGATTTTGAAATAGGGGTAGCTAGATCTGAGTCCACTGCGTCTTAATCGAATCTTAGTCAAGTGACGTAACATATAAAAAAATGATCTTAAAAAAAGTTCTTCATGGATCCCCATGTAAGATCATGCGAAGATAGCATCAACTGAGACTTGGTTCGATTGGGATTTAGCAATGTCTATCTTAATCGACTGAGACTTTATTATGTCTCAGTCGATCTTGTATTTATGAGAGCTTACATTAAAACCCGTGTAAATTTTCCTTTCAGTTTTTTTGTTTTTTCTTTCTTATATATTAATATATTATATCACTTGACTGAGATTTGGTGAAGCCTCAGTCATAGACCTAGTCACATCTTTATTATTAATAAACAGATCAACCTTCTGTAATTCGAGTCCTAGGCCATACTATTAATTATTCCACACACATTTGGCTTATAGTAGTGAATTTTTGTACGTTTCTTTGTTTATATGTTAGTCTTTGATCCACTTAATTAGTAAGAGGGATTTTTGTCACCTTGTATTATTGGGCCGTCTGTCTTACATACAAAAAGAGGGAGAAAACTGTCTTTTAACATGGTACAAACACACATGTCCACATAAACGCACATACACTCACTCGTTGAACGCACACGCACGCACACCGTAGCTATGAGCACCTCATAGATACTACAGCACAAGATCTTGAGATTGACAAAGTCATCGTAGATGGATTCGTAGTCGATGGAACGTCTTCTTCCACTGAGCTAACATTGGCGGAAAGCCTGAAATTAATCTAGGAAAATGCGAGCGCTAGTGCCAAGTTTAGGACTTGAATCCTGATGTGCTCGTTCTGCCATATGAACGTAACTATCCGAGCTACGGCCAGTTCGCGGAGAAAGCTTGTATTGAAAATTACTACACACATAATCTCACTGGATTAACTATAAGAAAGAGGAAGTCTTTAATGATACCTTGCTTGCCACTCTAAGTTGGTCCCCATGCATCAACTGCATGTGTCTGCTTTGAACTTCGTGTAAATAAGCATGAGTAGACTTTAATGATGCCAAAGGTATACACCAGTGAGTAACTTTTAGATAGTTAACTAGTTAACACAAAAGGCAACTACCTTAATGAGTTGATCCCTTGCTTGCCACACATGCACTCCTTTAATTTTGCATGTATTTTGGCTATTAATTCTGAAATGTTGCTTGGTACGCCCCTTCAACATATAGTCCTCAAGCTTATAATCCCATATACATAAGAGCGCGATAAGGCCCGCGTCAATATGCAACCATGCAAGAGAAAAAACCCACCACCACATGCAACCATGTTTGGGAAAATATTTTTCATTCTATTATTCTACTTACATTCAATGAACTAATTACAGTTGTATGTAATCAAATATAATACTCCCTCTGTTCCTGAATATTTATCTTTTTGGAGATTTCAAATGGACTACTACATAAAGATGTATATAAACATATTTTAGAGTGTAGATTCACTCATTTTGCTCCATACATAGTTATTTGTCGAAATCTCTAGAAAGACAAATACTTAGGAAGGGAGGAAGTAGGTCATATGTATTTTTTATTGGTTCATGTGTTTTTTTTTGGCAGGGAATTATTGGTTCATGCGTTCTTAACCTAAATATTTATAAACCACACAATTGAACCTCAATGAGATATAACGCAACCGATTTCCGTAGCAACGTGCGGGGTATCATCTAGTCTTCTCTAATTTGGAACCCAAGCCAGATAGCATTGATCATTGAATATCTATTTCTCTAACCCATATCCACTTATGTAGTGATTACTCGGATGGACGGTCGGCATGTACCAGAAACACTTTGACACCATATACTGATTGTGATTGGATCAACTAAGTAATACTAACTTTGATGATTCGTTGCTTGCCGCTGTGATTGTCTTCACTGCTTACTGACTGGTTGGATTAATTAATACGAAGAAGTAGTCTTCGTTATTATGCCTTGCTTCAAACTCCAAATTATTCAACAGTGTTTGCTTTTTCTTTTAATAAACAAATTAAACTTTTGTTATTAGTAAGCAATAAACTGAGTTTGGTTGGTCGAACTTCACCGACAGATCATAAATTTCTTGATTTTACCAGTTGATACCTTGCTTTGCCAATCATGTAGTGCACTAATTTGCATACCTCGATTCATGCTTTCTGTTATAGTATTAATTCTCCTGCTTTCTTTATAGAAGGACACATCACAACACGTGATTAGGAACTTTTTCAGACTCTACAGCTGCCATGCATGGAATTTTACTTCTCTCTCTGGGGATCTTGCTATATATAGGTACAGCTGGTTGGCAAGTGAAGAACTCTGTCAAAGGAATTTTCAACATGGAAGCTTCTTTTTTACTTTTGGCACGTTTCACATCGGTTGGATAATTTCATAGAGGTGGAATGGATTCTCACCTTTTTTGTATTTAGATAAAAATGATATTCTCGTCAAAAGCACTGAGTTATTGTGACTTTGTTGTCTTGTCATTAGCTTTCACCTATAATAGCACACACCTTACTCCTTCTACCATTCATCAACATGTGTCATCGCAGTGTAAGAACATTCTTTAAACATCTTATTTTGAGTATTTGCTTCACTTAAGAAATTATCACATTAGCACGGGAAATGGTAAAAAAAATCTTATTTAAAAGCGCTCAGCGAACCCCCGACAAATTCCGGAGAACTATTAAGTATTCCTCATAAAAGTGGATTTCATGCTTATAATGGAATTCACAAGTAGTTTATAGGTGATCTCTTTTACAAATTGCAATCTAGCTCTATATGGGCATTCGACCATAATTATAGGATCAATCAGGAAAATATGATGCTAAGATGAATCAATATCAATTGCAGGTTTGAGGCTGTTTCTAAAATTTAAATATCATTTTTTTGTGTGCTTTACAAATTTTGTCTACCATCACTAAGTTAGATTGTCGCTTAAAAATGGAGCAGCTGAGCTACTTCAAGCCACCAGTTAGTGAAGTTTCAGAGCAATGTATACCATCCATTTAGTACGTTAGCCGGGCCTTTTGCACATTGTACCAACAATGGTAATGGTGGGGGTGATTGAAGTGGGGTTAATATTTGGAGTATGAGTATAAATTTTCTCTAGAGCATATTTCTCATGGTTTACGTAATACCCCATCTTTTTCTACTTTGGTGACACTAGAAAAAATTCTGTTAGAAGGACAGGCATTTAGTATCACTAGTAGAAAAACACCTAATAGTCCCGGTTCGTAAGGGTCTTTAGTCCCGGTTCATGAATCGGGACTAATGCGTCGTTACTAATACCTCCACCCATTAGTCCCGGTTCAAACACGAACCGGGACCAATGTGCCTCCACGTGGCCCTGTGCGCCGAGGCCAGTCAGGGGGCCTTTGGTCCCTTTTGGTGGTACCAACCGGGACCAAAAGGCATTCACGCGTCAGCCTTCCAGTGGCTGGGGTTTTTGTTTTTTTAAAGGAGGGGGGTTGGGGGTTTTGGGGGGTTAATTTAGGTGTTTCATATATTGTGTTAGCTAGCTAATTAATAGAGAGAAGTGTCCTCTCTTATGTCCATGCTTGGTCGACACTATGTACTATATATACATAAGTGATCGAGAGAACCATTGAGTACAGAAGTTCGTCATGCATACCGAGAGAAGTGATCGATCGACCTCTCCTTCTCCAAGAGATTGGTCGAACAACAAGTTTTCGTATATCATGTATCTGACGCTACTGGCTACATACATGTACAATATGTATAAGATCTCTTAATTACAATCCCCTAGCAATTGAAATCAATTTCCACATGGTATTCTCCGGCTTTATTGATGACGTGGTCAAGAAAGAATCCCGCCAATTCCTCTTCAATTGCTTTCATGTGATCTGGTTCTAGGAGTTCATTCCGCATCTGCCACGTCTAATTTGAAGAAGGGGGTTAATTAATACATATATATGAATGAAACTCAACAGAAATGATGGTGTAATAAAATGAAATTGTGAATATTATTGCTTACGCACTTCATATTGTCTTTGAGAGTAGCCCCGCTTGTTTTTCAAAGTCGCGTTGTGGATGAACTCGCACACGTAGTATCCACAGAAATCATTCCCTTCTTCCTGCCACAAGCACTTTACGAGAAATAGATGTCAATCAAACTGATAATGAAGCATTATAAATGGCATTGATGAAAGTATAGCTATAGAATCAACGGGAGATGCGCGCAACTAGCTAGCCAGTAGTACTTACTTTCGGGTATGTATATCGCAACTCCTTCGGCAGTCCCGGAGCTTGTGCGATGAACTGTTCCAAACCCTGCAAGACAAAGAAAATAATTATTATTATTTGAGATATCAGGAAATGAACAAAAAGTTGCCGATATGGTGCAATAATGATCGATTGAACTTACTTGCTGAGCATTTCAGTCATGTCCGCATAGGTTTTGGGATCTTTCCGTCTCGAGTCTAAGACGGTTACTAGTCCACGCTCAAGCTTAATCTCCAGAAGAATATAGTGGTACCTGCGCACGCATGCATAACTCATCAATTACATTACTATAACCTCGCTCGAGTAATAAGGGAAACCGAATATGCACACGACAGTAACACTCACTTGTCGTTGTAAGCAAAGAGTATGGTATCTTTGTTTTGATTTTTGATCAACGATTGTAGCACGTTGTCCTCGGCCTCTTTGACGTCCTTTTTAACCAGAAATTCATCTATGATATTTGTGTTAATGAACCCAATATCATAAATTTCTTATTTTTTGCACTCGACGATCTTCAATCTGCATAATATATTGAGGATAATTAATTATAAATACATGAAATGAAAGAGCCGAGCTATATATAGAGACTTAATGACAGAAATAGTACTTACAGACAGTAGCAAAAGACCATTAATTTATCAAGGGCCTTTTGATTGAAGAACGCGAAGAACTCATCAAATCGAACAGTCAACAGATCATTTGCAACGAGGTCGTGCTCCTCTTTAATATTCAGATACAAAGCATTCGTACCCCCAGACTCTCTGCAGGTTTCCATGTACCAATTACGGAATCTTCGCATCATTGTTGTCAGAGATTTTTCATCTTTAACGAGATGCTTCCCGTACTCGTATCTGTGTTCGTCCACCTCCAAGAAATCAGGAAGTTGATCGTCAGGCAGGTAATCTGCAAGATTGCCATAACCGGCCACGTCCTCGGAGCATTAGACACATTGAGCGGGGGGCACGATTGCTGTGCTTGTTCGCCGAGCTGGCCAATTTTTTCCCCTTTGCTCGTTCTTTTGACCTTTTAGCACTGACAGTAGTTCCCAACCGCTGGGCTTGGAGATATGTCTGTTCAGTAATGCGCTCATAGTTGGTTCTCGGTGGAGACTTTGGTGGTTTCCTCAGGGCATCGATAGTGCTCTTTGCTTTCACCGGATCTACCTTCTCCTCCGGAGGTGGATGTCTCTTTGCTTTCACCCCTTCAAAGAACTCCTTCACGTGGGTCCGCACAATCATATTGTTTTCCTCCTCACTCCTCTCGTACGGTAACTTCTCTAGAGGCTTGAGAGGTGGACCGTATCTGTATTGCCTCCCGCCTCTGGTTGTGCTGCTAGACGCCGGAGCAGACGGAGCGGCTGCGGCGTCTGTCTTCTTTTGTTCTTGCTTACGAGGCAGAGGAGGCGTGCGGCGGGTCTCTTCCTCCCTTGCTGGCGAGGCGGAGAAGGAGGAGGCTGCTGGCTGCTCGGGAGCGCCAGCGCAGGCGGAGAAGGAGGCGGAGTGCTGCCACGCGCCGGAGAAGGAGGCGGAGTGCCGCCACGCGTGCCCTGATCGTCACTCGCCGGAGGAGGAGGCGATGGAGGAGGCAGAGTGCCATGACTCGCCGGAGGAGGAGGAGGAGGCGGAGGCATCCAGTTCGGAAGGTTGATGAGCTCCTTCCGCCATAGGCATGGAGTCTTCAGAGCAGAACCCAGCCTAGTCTCCCCTTCACCGGTAGGGTGGTCAAGCACGAGGTCCTCAAATCCCTCCATTATTTCATCCACCATAACCTTAGCATATCCTTCTGGAATCGGCCGGCAGTGATAAGTTGCTCCGGATCCACTAGGATAAACAGAGCCAACAGCCGCCTTGACCATCAAATCATCCATCGCGCCATAATGTGGCAATGTTGAGACTCCGTGATAGCATCCACAGGATAGCTGGCAGGAGCCGTCACGACATGCTCCGGCTGAAGCAGCTTGGTGGAAGCCACGCTACGCTGCTTCTCCACTGAGATGGCGGGTAAGCTTCGGGGGAAGCTTCGGCAGGTCGTTTGCTGTGATCTGCTGCTTCTCGTTCCTCTAGCCCCATTACCCTTTCGTGCAGCGCCTGCGGTTGGCCCTGCTCCAGTTTCTTCCTCCTCTTGTGGTTTTTGTAACCCCCTGCATCCGGAAAACCAACCTTCCACGGAATGGAGCCTGGCGTGCCTCGTGTCCGTCTAGGGTGCTCAGGCTTCCCGAGGGCCATTGTGAGCTTGTCCTTCTCCCTGTCTGGTACGAACGTCCCTTTCTGCGTTGCATTGATATACTATCGAAGGTTCTTGACTGGTATTTCCAGTTGCTCGTCCGTCCAACGGCACATCCCTGATATAGGGTCCATGGTTCCGCCAGCCCCGAAGAACCAAGTCCGGCAACGGTCTGGCCATCTCATTGTCTCTGGTTCGATCCCTTTTTCAAGCAGATCATTCTCAGCCTTGGACCACTTAGGCCGGGCTTTGAGGTAGCCACCTGACCCCGTGCGATGGTGAAGCTTCTTCTTCGCAGCATTTTGCTTGTTCGTCGCCGACATCTTCTTACTCTTTTCTGATGTCTTGTGGGCCACAAATGCTGGCCAGTGATCCTTGATCTTCTCATATTTGCCGATGAATTCTGGTGTCTTTTTTTCGACAAAATGGTTCAACTCTTTCCTCCACCTCCTGAATAGGGTTGCCATCTTCTTAAGAGCACAAGACTTGATTAATTGCTCTTTAACTGGCTTCTCTGGATCCTCCTCTGGCGGTAGGGTGAAATTTGCCTTCAGCTGAGTCCAAAGATCTTCTTTCTGCATATCATTGACATAAGACACCTCAGGGTCGTCCTTAGGCTTATACCATTGTTGGATGCTGATTGGGATCTTGTCCCTAACAAGAACCCCGGACTGAGCAGAAAATGCATTCTTTGTCCGGATGGGTTCAATCGGTTCGCCGTCGGGCGCGATTTCTATGATCTCAAACCTTTCATCCGAGCTCAACTTTTTCTTTGGGCCTCGTCTCCTTACCGAAGTTGTGCTCGATCCAGAGGGCTAGAAATTAAAAGGAAGAAAGACGAGAGTAATTAATATGTGTACATATACCAAGACAATGAATGCATCAATTAACTAGTCAGCACGGGCTTAACTAATATATATATACCTGGCCGGACTCGGTTCGGTCACCGGAGCAGTCAGCACAGTCTCCTTCTTGTACCTCCATTGGGTCATCACCAGAGCCATCATGAACATAGCCCTCTTCTTGTACCGGCATTAACGGGCCGGAGCCATCATGAACATAGCCCTCTTCTTCACCCAGTCCTTCCTCACCAACGACGTCGATGAAAAATGACGCAACAACATCAGTTCCTTCTGCGATCATCTCCCCCAACATCGCTTCTGTTGCTTCATCTCGGTAGTGCTCCATAGTTTCTGCAAATATTTACAACATGTCAATTATTATTCAAAAACATGGTACAGATGGATATATATTAGTGGCAAATGTAGAACTAGCTAGCTAATCACAATAAGGAATCATGTTAGTGGCCTCGACGCTGCTTCTCTAGGGTTTGGGATCACCTCGACACAACGCTTCAAGGGTTTGGGGTGGCCTCGACGACAACGCTCTTTTAAATTGGTAAATTTGGGTGGCCTCGAGAGTTTTGGTCGAGCGAGAGGGCCGAGGGGGGTGCTGCCGTTGTATAGGTTATCACGGTCGAGAGGGGGTATATATATCGACCGCCCCTCATGTCGAAGTTATCTCGAGGGGGCGGCGAGGGCGAAGGTGAGCAGCCTGACGGCGACAGACCCGATAAAACATAAGAAAACGAAGAAGAGATAAAAAGAGGAGAAGAAGAAAGGAATAGAGGAGAAGATCGAAGAAGAAAAAAGAAGAAGAAAAAAGAGGAGAAGAAGAAAGGAATAGAGGAGGAGAAGAAAAAATAGAATTCTATTTTTTCTTCTCCTCCTCTATTCCTTTCTTCTTCTCCTCTTCTATTCCTTTCTTCTTCTCCTCTTCCTTTTCTTCTTTTTTGTTCTTCTTATTTATTTCTCCTCTATTCCTTTCTTTCTTCTTCTCCTCTTCTTTTTCTTCTTCTCCCTTGAGAAAGGAAAATAATTAAGGAAAAGGAAGAAAAGAGGAAGAAGAAAGAGAAGGAAGAAGAAGAAGAAAGGAATAGAGGACAAGAAGAAAAAATAGAATTTTTTTTATATTTTTTCTTCTTCTCCTCTTCTTTTTCTTATTTTTTCTTCTTCTTATTTATTTCTCATCTTCTTCTCTTTTCTTCCTCTTCTTATTTTTCCTTTTTCCTCTCATTCTTTTTCTTCTTCTTCTTCCTTCTTCCTTCTTCCTCTTTTCTTCCTTTTCCTTATTTTACTTTTTCCTCTACACTAACCTAATTAAAATGCACTAACCTAAAATCGATATCTACTAACAACCTAAATAAAAAATTAATACATATATGAAAAAACATATATAAACAAAAAAATGATATGAACATTATATTCATACATACATATAGCCACATCCATTCATCATATAGCTATACCACATACATATATACATTAATTATATATATGAAAAAAATGCAATGAACAAAAAATACACATGTATGTATGAAAAAAAAGCACCGAACACAGAGCCTCGACGGCGGCGGCGGCGAGGGCGTCGGCGACGACCACGTACGGCGGGCCGGGGCAGGGGCGTGGCCGGCGACGACGGTGATGGTGACGGCGACGACGGGCGCGGGCGACGACGACGGCGTCGGCGGGGGCGGCCGGCGGGCGGCATCGGGGCAGCGCCTGGCGGCGACGGGGCAGGGGCGACGATGGGGGCGCGCGGACGGCGTCTGGGCGGCGGGCGGCGTCGGGGGAGCGCGGACGGCGTCGGGGCGGCGCGTGGACGGCGTCTGGGCGGCGGGCGGCGTCGGGGCAGCGGACGGCGTCGATATGGGCAGCCTGGCGGCGTCGTCGGGCGGCAACTGGTGATGTGTTCGTCAAATTTTCCTAAGTGCTGTATATATAGCAAGGGCATTGGTCCCGGTTCGTGACTCCAACCGGGACTAATGCCCCCTTTAGTCCCGGTTGGTACCACCAACCGGGACCAAAGGCCTCTTTTCAGCAGCCCAACGGGCGGGAAGCGGCGACCTTTGGTCCCGGTTGGTGGCACCAACCGGGACTAATGCAGTCCCGGTTGGTGCCACCAACCGGGACCAAAGGACCCTGTGCTGCCCGCGTCGGGGCCAAAGTTTAGTCCCACCTCGCTAGTTGAGAGGGGCGCACAGTGGTTTATAAGCCCCATTGCCGCACCCCTCTCGAGGTCCTCTCCACCGCAGGCTTGCGGGCCTATTTGCTACTGCTTTGCCTGATGGGCCTGCTGGGCCTACTGCGGGCCTGAATCCTGGCCCATGGTAGGGTTTCTAGTCGTATTTAGGCCGGTTGGGCCCAGTAGGAGGCAATTTTTTTTGTTTTCTTTCTTGCTTTATTTATTTTATTTTGTTTCTACTTACAACAAAATACTTATTGTTGCTATTTTTAATTATTTTCTAGTTTTTTTTTGTTTTCTGCATTATTTATTTTCTTTTGTTTTTTGCTTTATTTTTTAATTCTTTTTTGCTTTTAGTTCTGGAAAAATTATAAACTTTCTGTTAGTGCCATTAGTTTTCAAATTTGAAAATACTTTTTTTATTATTTTCTTTCTTACTTTATTTATTTTATTTTGTTTGTACTTACAACAAAATATTTATTGTTGCTATTTTTAATTGTTTTTTTGTTTTGTTTTCTGCACTATTTATTTTCTTTTGTTTTTTGCTGTATTTTTTAATTCTTTTTGCTTTTAGTTTTAGAAAGATTATAAACTTTCTGTTAGTGCCATTAGTTTTCAAATTTGATAACATTTTTTTTGTTTTTTTTTGTTTTTTTTCTTGCTTTATTTATTTTATTTTGTTTCTACTTACAAAAAAATACTTATTGTTGCTATTTTTAATTATTACGAGGGCCGAACCATCAGACATTAAAGCATTTCAAATGAATTATGAAAAAGTTGAAAGTTGGCATGGTATCATAAATTCACCCACATAGCATGTGCATGTACAAATCGGACAATGGTATCATACTCGTGTGTTACAAAGTTGGCATGGTATCATCATAATAGTTGTGGGAGAAAGTCTTCACTTTTTCTTCGCTTGTGTCATTTGCTTATTGCGCCGTAACCATGGATAATCTTCATCGCTTATCAGGATGTTGGGGTTAGCCTTGACTTTGAAGGGAGGAATTTCATGAAACTTCTCATAATCTTCAGATATGTCTGTCTTGCCCTCCACTCCCACGATGTCCCTTTTTCTTGAAAGAACTATGTGGCGATTTGGCTCATCGTATGATGTATTCGCTTCCTTATCTTTTCTTTTTCTCGGTCTAGTAGACATGTCATTCACATAGATAACCTGTGCCACATCATTGGCTAGGACGAACAGTTCGTCAGTGTACCCAAGATTTTTCAGATCCACTGTTGTCATTCCGTACTGTGGGTCTACCTGTACCCCGCCTCCTGGCATATTGACCCATTTGCACTTAAACAAAGAGACCTTAAAATCATGTCCGTAGTCAAGTTCCCATATGTCCACTATGTAACCATAATATGTGTCCTTTCCCCTCTCGGTTGTTGCATCAAAGCGGACACCGCTGTTTTGGTTGGTGCTCTTTTGATCTTGGTCAATCTTGTAAAATGTATTTCCATTTATCTCGTATCCTTTCCAAATCGTAACAGTCGAAGATGGTCCCCTGGACAACAAGTACAGCTCATCACAAACAGTGTTGTCACCTCTGAGACGTGCTTCCAACCAACTGCCGGAAATCCTGATGTGTTCACATGTAATCCATTCGTCGCACTACTCCGGGTGTTTGGAGCACAGACTGTTCTTGTGTTCATCGACATACGGGGTCACCAAGGTAGAGTTCTGTAGAACTGTGTAGCGTGCTTGAGACCAAGAATATCCGTCCCTGCATATTATTGAGTCCCTTCCAAGCGTGCCTTTTCTAGTCAGTCTCCCCTCATACCGCGATTGAGGGAGACCTATCTTCTTAAGGCCAGGAATGAAGTCAACACAAAACCCAATGACATCCTCTGTTTGATGGTCCATGGAGATGCTTCCTTCTGGCCCAGCACGGTTACGGGCATATTTCTTTAGGACTCCCATGAACCTCTCAAAGGGGTACATATTGTGTAGAAATACGGGGCCCAGAATGACAATCTCGTCAACTAGATGAACTAGGGCGTGCGTCATGATATTGAAGAAGGATGGTGGGAACACCAGCTCGAAACTGACAAGATATTGCACCACATCACTCCTTAGCCTTGGTATGATTTCTGGATCGATCACCTTTTGAGAGATTGCATTGAGGAATGCACATAGCTTCACAATGGCTAATCGGACGTTTTCCGGTAGAAGTCCCCTCAATGCAACCGAAAGCAGTTGCGTCATAATCACGTGGCAGTCATGAGACTTTAGGTTCTGAAACTTTTTCTCTGACATATTTATTATTCCTTTTATATTTGACGAGAAGCCAGTCGGGACCTTCATACTAAGCAGGCATTCAAAGAAGATTTCCTTCTCTTCTTTGGTAAGAGCATAGCTAGCAGGACCTTCATACTGCTTTGGAGGCATGCCGTCTTTTTCGTGCGAACGTTGCAGGTCCTCCCGTGCCTCACCTGTATCTTTTGTCTTCCCATACACGCCCAAGAAGCCTAGCAGGTTCACGCAAAGGTTCTTCGTCACGTGCATCACGTCGATTGAAGAGCGGACCTCTAGGTCTTTCCAGTAGGGTAGGTCCTAAAATATAGATTTCTTCTTCCACATGGGTGCGTGTCCCCCAGCGTCACTCGGAACAGCTAGTCCGCCGGGACCCTTTCCAAAGATTACGTGTAAATCATTGACCATAGCAAGTATGTGATCACCGGTACACATGGCGGGCTTCCTCCGGTGATCTGCCTCGCCTTTGAAATGCTTTCCTTTCTTTCGACATTGATGGTTGGTCGGAAGAAATCAACGATGGCCCAGGTACACATTCTTCCTGCAGCTTCCCAGGTATATACTATCGGTGTCAAGTAAACAGTGCGTGCTTGCGTGGTATCCCTTGTTTGTCTGTCGTGAAAGGTTACTGAGAGCGGGCCAATCGTTGATGGTCACGAACAGCAACGCCTTTAGGTGAAATTCCTCCTGTTTGTGCTCATCCCACGTATGTACACCGTTTCCATTCCACAGCTATAAAAGTTCTTCAACTAATGTCCTTAGGTACACATCAATGTCGTTGCCGGGTTGCTTAGGGCCTTGGATGAGAAATGGCATCATAATGAACTTCCGCTTCATGCACATCCAAGGAGGAAGGTTAGACATACATAGAGTCACGGGCCAGGTGCTGTGATTGCTGCTCTGCTCCCCGAAAGGATTAATGCCATCCGCACTTAAAGCAAACCATATGTTCCTTGGGTCACTTGCAAACTCATCCCAGTACTTTTTCTCGATTTTTCTCCACTGTGACCCGTCAGCGGGTGCTCTCAACTTCCCGTCTTTCTTACGGTCCTCACTGTGCCATCGCATCAACTTGGCATGCTCTCCGTTTCTGAACAGACGTTTCAACCGTGGTATTATAGGAGCATACCACATCACCTTCGCAGGAACCCTCTACCTGGGGGGCTCGCCGTCAACATCACCAGGGTGATCTCGTCTGATCTTATACCGTAATGCACCTCATACCGGGCATGCGTTCAGATCCTTGTACGCACCGCGGTAGAGGATGCAGTCATTAGGGCATGCATGTATCTTCTGCACCTCCAATCCTAGAGGGCATACGACCTTCTTTGCTGCGTATGTACTGTTGGGCAATTCGTTATCCTTTGGAAGCTTCTTCTTCAATATTTTTAGTAGCTTCTAAAATCCTTTGTCAGGCACAGCATTCTCTGCCTTCCACTGCAGCAATTCCAGTACGGTACCGAGCTTTGTGTTGCCATCTTCGCAATTGGGGTAAAACCCTTTTTTGTGGTCCTCTAACATGCGATCGAACTTCAGCTTCTCCTTTTGACTTTCGCATTGCGTCCTTGCATCGACAATGACCCGACGGAGATCATCATCATCGGGCACATCGTCTGGTTCCTCTTGATCTTCAGCAGCTTCGCCTGTTGCAGCATCATCGTACACATCGTCTGGTTCCTCTTGATCTTTAGTAGCATCACCGTATTCGGGGGGCACATAGTTGTCATCGTACTTTTCTTCTTCGCCGTCTTCCATCATAACCCATATTTCTCCGTGCCTCGTCCAAACATTATAGTGTGGCATGAAACCCTTGTAAAGCAGGTGGGTGTGAAGGATTTTCCGGTCAGACTAAGACTTCGTATTCCCACATATAGGGCATGGACAACACATAAAACCATTCTGCTTGTTTGCCTCAGCCACTTCGAGAAATTCATGCACGCCCTTAATGTACTCGGAGGTGTGTCTTGAACCGTACATCCATTGTCGGTTCATCTGTGTGCATTATATATAATTAAGTGTGTCAAAAATCATTACAGAACATCATGAATAGATAATTAAGTGACCAAATTAATAGAAGTTCATCATCACATTAAAACCAAAGTACATACATAGTTCTCATCTAACAACATAAAGCTCTGCAGAGCATTTAAGTTAATTAAAGCATACATTGAAACTATGTAAAACATTTTAATACGAAAACAAATGCGATCATAATCGCAACCAATGTAACAACTGATCCAACGGCATAATGGTACCAAGCCTCGGTATGAATGGCATATTTTCTAATCTTTCTAATCTTCAAGCGCATTGCATCCATCTTGATCTTGTGATCATCCACGACATCCGCAACATGCAACTCCAATATCATCTTCTCCTCCTCAATTTTTCTAATTTTTTCCTTCAAGAAATTGTTTTCTTCTTCAACTAAATTTAACCTCTCGACAATAGGGTCGGTTGGAATTTCCGGTTCAACAACCTCCTAGATAAATAAAATCTATGTCACGTTGGTCGGCATAATTGTCATAAACAAAAGATGAAACAATAGTTATGAAAAGATAATATATACCACATCCGAATCATAGACAGGACGAGGACCAACGGGGGCGGATACCAAAACCATCGCACTATATAAGATGCAATAATAAAAGTAAGAAAATTATACAAGTATCTATATAAACATACAAGTAAGAATATTTTTTTCCTTTCAGAAAGAAGATAAGAACAAGAGGCTCACCACGGTGGTGCCGGCGACGAGATCGGCGCGGGCGATCGACGGCGGTGAAGACGGGGGCGGGACGTGACGGACCGCTAAACCTAGACAAATATTGAGGAAAATGGAGCTTGGAGGTCGAGCTTGGAGAGGAGAAAGCTTAAGTAGTGTGCCTCGGAAATTCCATCGAACACCTCGTGTGCATAGGAGGTGAGCTAGAGCACCACAAAGCTCTCTCCTCGCCGGCCACGAAAAACAGAGCAGTGAGAGTGCTCTGCTCGCGGGCGAGGGGTATATATAGGCAATTAATTGGTCCCGGTTCGTGGCTTGAACCGGGACTAAAGGGAAGCCTTTGGTCCCGGTTCAGGCCACCAACCGGGACCAATGGTGGTGGGCCAGGACCAAGGCACATTCGTCCCGGTTCGTCCCACCAACCGGGACCAAAAGGTCCAGACGAACCGGGACCAATGGCCCACGTGGCCCGGTCGGCCCCCGGGGCTCACGAACCGGGTCCAATGCCCCCATTGGTCCCGGTTCTGGATTGAACCGGGACTAATGGGCTGACCCGGCCTGGATCATTGCCCCCTTTTCTACTAGTGTATGGCTTTCAATATCTAATTAAAAGGAACCAACATGTCAAATGAAGTTGTCCTCCCTCTCCTGTTTGGTATACAAGAAACTGTAACATGAGCCCACGTTGATATGGACCATTTATCTTTTGTGATCCAGCAGTTCACATAACTGTTACCCTTTAGGATGTAGTACACAATTAATAACCGTCCAAAAGTTATTATGAATACTTTGTACTGTCATTCAATTAGGAATGTCAAGGGCATCTCCAATGGGCTCCCCTATTTCTCTTCCATAGGTCCAAACGAAAGTGTCGGGACAAGGAAAGCCATCCAACGGTTCCCTAACTTTAGGCTGGATTATGTAGACAATATGATATCCCTACCATCCTCTAAGAGGAGCAGGGGAGTCTAGACACGTCCGCCGACACCACCAACTTAGCACATGACCATTTTGACTCCACGAAAAAGCCACATTTCCCCCCCCCCCCCCCCCCCCTTATCGCCCCTCTCTCCCTTGAACAAATAGGCAGACAATTTGGGGTCACAGCTGGGTAATCGCTCAAATAGAGGGTATCCACCTAAAGTCCCTGGGGTGTCTACGAAAATATGGGGTTGTCCATTTGGGGTTTTGCCTTGAAGATGCATTAGTGATGAGAAAGATCTACGACAAGCTACTCCGCTAATAACATGCTAGAAGTCAACGCCATAGCAAAGAAATCAAGAATAGTTGTATATGTTGACTCTGACGCATGATGTCTCGCACATGGCAAAAATATCAGAAGTGTGGTTTTTGGCCTGTTGAAGGTTACTCACTATACCTTGAAGTATTGAAACATGCATGTGGAGAGAGCCATCGATAAGATGGCAATGCTATACAAAATTCATACACTAAAATTAACTCGAGATAGGTGATCGTCTTAAATAATGGCCTTTAGGCTGATTAGCCTGATTCACAGCTTCGCAAAAATTCTGGTCATAGCTTTGGCAAACAAGTTGGCTCCCAAATTGGAGGAACTGATCTCGCACAATTAGAGCTCCTTCACTGGAGGATAACACATTCAAGACAAGTTTTTCCTGGTCCAAAGCAAAAACAATTCACTACACAAGGGTATCAACCCTCTTGCTAAAACTCGATGTGGCGGATGCTTTTGATTATGTTGCCTTGCAGTTCCTTTTGGAAATTCTAGCCCATGGTGGTTTTCGACTAAAATGACAGTTTTGGATAACTTCCATCATGGGGTCCTCCTAAACACAAGTGCTAATCAATGGCAGCCCCAAAACAGTATATGGCACACTTGTGGCCTCAAACAAGGTGACCCAATTTCACCATTGTCATAGACATCCTTGGCGCATTAATGACATCTATGGAGAATATGTGACTATTAGAATCTTTCGCAGAGATGGGAATGAAGCACGAAATCTCACTCTTTATTGATAACATGATAATGTTCATCTGGCCCAAACCCCTCGAATTCAAAGTCGTGGCAGGCAGTGGAATTATTTGGCACTACGTCCGGTTTGCAAGCCAACCAGGGGAAGAGCTCAATTAGTCCCATATGATGTGGCCCCAAATTTATTACGATTTCCTTGCTAATCTTCCTTGCATTCTCGGATCGTTCACTATGTCGGGGAAGAGCTCTAGAAAATGGTGGACTGCATAGCGAACCACATGCTGACCTCGATAGGAAGGCTAATATTCGAAGGAGAGCATGTCATATGGCTTAGATTTGCTCTTATAGCCACCTCGGTTTATCAGATGCTATAATTTGATCTTCCACCATGTGTGATCAAGAAAGCTGAGAAGATATGCAGGGATTTTGTGTGGAAATGAGTGTATAAAGTGAAGGCTAGGCACGACAAGGTGGCCTAGGATTTGGTCAATTGGCCTACTGAATAGGGACGGCTAGAAATCCACAATCTCCATTTGCTAAATGTCGTACCGAGGGTTCAATGGCTATGGCTAGTAAGAATCGATAACTCCCGCCCATGGCAGCGGTTTATCATCTCGGTTTCTCCTCCGGTGGACAATATTTTCCATGCTTCCATCACCTTTTTTCGAAGAGGAGGATTACCTCCGGTCTATGCTTCCACCGCCTTTGTACTGGGCGATGGTCAACCAGCCATCTCTGGTCTGACAGATGGATTGAGGGGTCCTCTCCTCAGGAATTGGCAATGGACTTGTACGCTACAAACCATTCTGGTAGGCGGCATGTTACGGTTAGGTAAGAGCTCCATCAGGGTTGCTGGATAAGAGACACAAAAGGGGCATATCCAGCCAATAAAATATATCAGTTATGCCTTTTGGGTATCATTTGAGCACCAGAGGAGCAAAATGATGGACTTCGTAGAGGATTTCTGTTAGATCTGTAGGGAATCAGGTGGCTAGGTCAGCATACTTGGCTTTCTTGGCTCGACACGCATGCCGGGCGCAGAGAAACCGTGGTCTTCGATGGCTTACTTCCATGCAAAGTTCTTTGGATGGCTTGCTCTCCTCAATACAACTAGTCGGTTGATCGCTGAGACCTTATGTGGAGATCTGCGTAAAATTTCCTTTTGATTTTTTTCTTTCTTCATTCTTATATGTTTTGTCACATCCCTGAGACTTCGTTCTCAGTCGACGGAGATCTAGGCACCCCCTTATGTAATAGTGGAGCTTGAAGTGGGTGTGTCGATCTGACTTTGAGGTCTCTGTAACATAAATTTTGTACTAAAATCGTATCACATGGAAGAAAGAAGTGTAAAACAGTACATCATAAATTACTTATTTTTCAGAAAATAAATATAGATAGATCTATCGAGCTACAACACGGTGGTGTAGAGCAATGCTAGGGCTGCATCAATTGCGACTAATCTCAGGCGTCCCAACAGTTGATTGTGGTTGTAGCAAGGCTTCCATTGAAACTGAAGAAGTAGTCTACGGGCTCACACAGCACCCTAATGGAGTATGGCCACGTGTAAACCCAACCGACCTTGAACCGCACCCCGGTAACCACCAGCACCCTGATAAGGGTAGGGGCGCTGGCCGTGCCGTCAATACTCCGGCGGCCGCTTGTGGCCGGGTTGGGGAAGCTCGTTGTCCAGTCGTCGATCGACATTAAAGCCGACACTTCCATGGTTGTCGTGCTCAGGGGCGGTTGCGAGCTCCACAACTCGCTGAAGCCGGCTTGTATCGACAAGTTGCTTGAATCCGGTGATGGGCTCGTGTATTGCAAGAGGACGATGCTGCTGAGGTAGTCAACTCCGGCGCGGGGGCTGGTGTTGTTGGCGACGAGGGTGAGGTTCAACTCCACGGATTGCACCAACCCGCTGTTTGCTTTGATTGTTGCATTGGAGGCATGGGTGATGGAGAAACGGATGTTCCCCGGTCTGAGCACGAAGGAGACGACGCTGGCGATGCCCGCGATGAAGACGATCAGGGCAAGGGCAGCGAGGATGCGCCGCTTTGTGCTCCACCATCTGCCGGTAGAAGGAGAAGGGGCTTTCGCCATGCTGTTAGCTAAGCCTAGCTGCATGCTGACTACAGTTAAGTATCTAAACAATCGTAGATGTGTAGCCATGATGGAGCCGGGCATGAATATATGGGCAGAGCACATGCCCGACAAAGTGAATGGCTGGGCTATACGTTGCAGACTTTGGAAGCGTAGTTTGGAAAAAAAAGGTGACGTGAACTTCAATGCATGTGTTGTATATATATAAGAGGTAGGAATATATATATATAGGATCAAGATGCTATCCAAGAATAGAGAAATACAGTATTAAAATAGGAAAGATAAAGCTATGCCTAAGCATGGTCTCTTTATATCTTTACAGTAGTATTTCTTTAGTGAGGTGACTTCCATCTGAGTGCTACTGTGCGATTCTCTCATTGTAAACCGACTTGCAGGTTTGGTTTGGCGTCGGCGTTGCATGCCCAATTCAAATAATGGATCGATCTACATATACTTGACACTAGCACCAAGCTAGGCAGCTAACTAGTTAGAAAACTGATATCCATATTGTTCACAAATAAGTGACGTTTGACCATAGATTTAGTAATCGACTTAGAAATTTAACCTTTAATAATATTATGATTGATATTTTTTTAAGATCTACTGTATAGACTAGTCTCAGGAGTTATTTCAAGATTATTTATTTTACATGGGTTTTACACATACTTAAATAAATAGTGATCACAGTTACATAAATATGATATCTTTGGCTGTTTGTGAGATGAGTCATCCATGTTTGGCATTTTATAAGGACCAAGAGTAAGAAGGAACAAAGGAAAGTATCTCAAACACTTTGAGTTTTGTACAATTCTTTCATTTGTCCATCTTGAGAGAAATTGTTGCTTCCTTGATGCAAAGTTGTTTCTCATTGTTCACCAAGTTGCCATCTCGGTGTCTAATTGAAGTTTTTTTTTTTAAACGGTCACGGGAAGGAAAGGGGTGTTCTTCTTCACCTGAACATATTACTTACTACTCAAACATATCAACTACCATGTTTCAAGAGAGCATCAGGACCGAATAATAGGCTTAGCTAACTGATTTCTTGCTCTCACTGAAATCGTCCCTCTGGTCATTCACAAAATTTTCTATCAGTAGTATCTAATACCATTTCTCCTACTTTCCTCCACATCTTAGAAAAGTGGGCATGCTAAACACAGAAACAGTTATGGATAGTCATAAGAATTGCATCCTTCCAAATGGGTCGATAATAAGACTGTCCTTTAAAACCAGTAGAGGCCCAGGATGTTATCCCTCTTTAAAATAAACATAGTCTAAACTCCAGGTTATGCAATGCAATTGGTAGTCATACTGACCCATGGGACCCAGAACTCAAAGCCCTCGCCCTCTCTTGGATCCGGGAGTCGCGTGGAGATGGAAGAAAAAGCAAGTGGGCAGGACCAGAGATCCAAATACTTTTGGTTTTGTTAGAGATAGCTTCCGTCCGAGTGCTACTGTAGATTCTCTCCTAACGCATGCAGGTGTGCTCAATCTAAATGACAAGTTGCTAACCAAAAGTAAGTGTGCTCCCTTCCTAATCTAAAGTTATCGTATATATCTGCGTAGCGTGGCTAAGCAAAACTGATCGATATACACAGACTTCCATGTAGCTACTAATCAAGTTATAGCTATATATAGAAACAACAAACACAGGCCGAAATTACATAGACGTTGCCATGGAGGAAGACAGAGACCAGAAGCGCCGCAACCACACCAAAGCCCGGTGGTGCGTCGACACGGCGCGCTACACGGCGACCGCCCTGCTGGTCCTGCTCGTCTTGGTGGTCATCCTTGGGGCCATCGCGGCGTCCCTGCGCAGCCAGCAGCTCGACATCTACATCGCCAGAGGCTACGTCTCCGTGGCAGGCCTGTCGCCGGCGTCAAATTCTTCGCTGCCACCACCGGGCAACGTCAGCCTCTCCCTCGTGTTGGTGCTCTCCAACCCCAGCGGCCGAGCCGATGTCTCCTACAACAAAAGCTGCCTTGTTGTCGCCGACAACAACGACAAGGTGATATATTCTTCGCCTCATGACATAGTGGTACAAGTGGGCCGCAAGGAGGTTCTTGAACTGTCGATGACGGTTGCCCTCGACGAGCATTCTCCGATGTTGTTGATGGCCACACTCGTCCAGATGATGAACGGCACGAAGACCGCAAAGGTGAGCTTGAGTGGTGTGCTCGAGACCCAGTTCACTGGGCTCAACTTCATACCCCCACGTCCCCACCTCGCCAACTACAATTGCTCTCAGGTCACCATCGGCAGATTACCGCAGCGTGAGGTGCGGGCTGCGGGTGCCGCCGACGTGTATTGCCAAGATCTTAGCGCCACCAAATGGCAATGATTAGTACTATCTCATAAGTACCCCTGTACTGACTACTGAGTGTAGCACTAGTATGTGTCATGCGTGGAACCCTACTACCTCTCTCTCGGTTTACAGGGCGTGCGCGTACCCCTAGGTAGTCAATTTGACCAACCTAATACAAGTCATGTATTACAAAAAGTATACCAATATAAACTTGAGATGTTCTATTTTCAAAAGATATAATTTTTGTGTTATATAGTTTATATTAAAGTGATAAAATTGACAACCTAGGTATACGCGTAGGACTTGTAAACTGAAACGGAGGTAGTACCTTACTCTGGAAGATTTAGCAAAACTAGCACACTTTTATTCGCTTTGTAAATATATTAGTTTAAGTTTTGTATGGTATTTTACTATTATTATGCAGCAACTTTGCTTGTTTCCTTCATGGGGAAGATATTTGTAGTATCATCTAGTAGTAGATCTGAGTAAAGTGCAATTTATCATCCCTCAACTTATCACGAAGTGTCAGTTTATGTGTATGTTTTGGACCTTTCTTATTGAGTTGTCTCTCAGCTATTAATTCCGGATCGATTTAGTCACTAACAGTCATTTTCCTTGGTCAAACCCAGTTTTGACTCGACGAGGTTTGATTTTCATGGCATCATCATTCTAAGGGAGCTTATGCCAACATCTCTCTCTCTCTCTCTCTCTCTCTCTCTCTCTCTCTCTCTCTCTCTCTCTCTCTCTGGCGCGCGCGCGTTCACTTCCGGATGATCTATTTTCCCCTCTCTCGGTCAAGTCACTCAGGTTGTAATTAGGTTTCTATTATTCACCTTAAGGAACCATATGCAATGTCTTTATGTGATTCGATCATGATGTGTCAGTAACCATATCAGGCCAAAGGTAGAAGTGTAGACTCAGAGTTTACGTACGTGTCTTGAGGGATCAATGGTATGTTCATTTTACATTTTGTATTGTGATTTGGTATTTTGTCTCGGTTTGATCTAGTACCGAGGCCATTCACAAATTTTATGAAACATTCTCGAATTTTTACCATAACATATAGGTGTGATATCCAGTGGCGGAGCTACCCAAAAATTTTTGGGCAGGCCAAGGTGGGCCATGCTGAAGAAAATCCATTTTTTTCTCTCTAGAAATGCCCAAATTTACCTATATTCTTCAATGTTTTGGCCATGAGCAGGGTGGGCCATGGCCCATATGGCCTTTTTGTACATCCGCTAGTGGTTATATCATGACACCATGCGAGGTTTTATGTTTTCAAATTTCACTTTCATTTTTGGAAATAAAACCCAAATAAGCATCACGTGAGTAAAATTAAAGAAATAAAAAATATAAAAAAAGGAAAGAAAAGAAATAGAAAAGAAAACAAATAAGAACGAAAAAGGCGGAAAGTGCTTGCAACTGTCGGTTTTTGTTGAACGTTCTATACGGGAAACTCGGCAATTATACTATTCGTCGAGAAGTTAATAAAATACAGTCAGAAAAGATCTTGACACTCGGCAAGATGCTCAATTTTGATAGTTTTAGATGAAAAAAAAGGTTCTGCTCACGAGTTGATCATGCGATCTAGTACGGGTAATATCAGGAAGATCGTGTGGAAACCCTGAAAAGTGATCAAGCATCGCTCAGTTGATTAGCTTTGCGGGAGAGCAAGCTGCCCACCCCGGTTCGAGTATTGCCTCTGCCACGAGTGCACGTCGTCAAGGGCTCGTCTTGGCTAGTCTCGGTTTTTTCATAAATTATTTCTTTTTTGAGAAAAAATATAGATAGACAGTGCTATTGCTAGATCCTATGCGATTAATCTCGTTTGTCAATACATTTTATGGTGATCCAATTGTCATTTTCGTAGTCCCCAGCTTACGTCACATGTAAGCCCAGCCGACCTGGAAACGTACCACCGTGGCATCATTAGACATGTTCTCACACAAGGGGAAAATCTCACGCCAAGGTTCCATTCAGAAAGTTTAAGGATCCTTACTTTGATCAGTATATGGAGTCGATGCATCCGACCTCTAAAGTCGTTGGGTGCCACACTGCTCGCAACGACTGTTTTGATGCATATGAGCAAATTAAGGATCAATGTGCATTGAGTTCGAGTCCCTTGATTCACTTGTTTGTTTGAGTGCGGACATGTGGACATCGATACAACAACTAGGCAAAAAAAAGATACAACAAGTAGGCAATATGTGTATTGCCGCTCATTACGTTGATGCCAATTTTAACGTGAAGAAGAAGATAATATCCTTCAAAAAAGTCAAGTGTTGGCACATAATTGCGTCTATTTAAGAGACTTTCTGCAAGTGTTTTACTAAATGGGTCATCAAAGGGAAATTGTTTACTTTGACCTTGGATAATGCAGCAAACAATTTCAGCCTCATTTAGCTCAAAAAATCAGTAAAATAATCAAATAGAAGTTTTTATAAAACTCTAGTTATGATAAAAATAATATTAACTCAAAATTATATAAAATTTATGCAACCAAAATTTTCATGAAGTATTTTTGTTAATAACTTCAATAGCAAAAGTTACTAAATGAAAACTAGGCATGTATGCATCTGTTTAAAAGAAAACTTTAGAATTAAAACCAAAGTAGGCATGATCTCTTTCATTAACACAGAAATATGAAATTTTGCATTTTTTTTAGAATTTCATATATTTTGTTATGATCAATTAAAAAACTTTAATATTCTTCAATAGCAAAAATAATCAACTAAAAAGCTTTTATAAACCTCTAGTTATGATCAAAATAATATTAACTTAAAATTATATAAAAATTTATGCAACTAAAATTATCAAAATATTTTTTGTTAAAAACTTTAATAGCAAAAGGAATTTTCATAAAGTATTTTTGTTAAAAGCTTTATAATAGCAAAAAAATTCATAAAGTATTTTTTAGAATATCATATATTTTGTTGAAATTCTTTCATAATCATGTGCATTACACATAAATGAGTATGTATAAAAATTAGAATGTGATTTGAAGAAGCTCAAAAAATTGACATAACATATGCAAAAAATAAAAAAATACCCGCTTACTTGCAGGAGAATACACACACCACAGCCTGCATACGACTAAAGCCCAATCATGGGCCAAGATGCAGGCCAGAGAAGCACACATATCTGCTGTAAGTAGGCCCCACATGGCAGAAAGGGTTTAGGTAATGTACTGCCTGCTTTAGAGAGGACCTCGGGAGGGATAACATAGGCGGGCTTATAAACTGGTGATCGCGGCTCTCGCTTGGCGAGGTGCGACTAAACTCCCACCACCCCTCTGACCAACCCTTTAGTCCCGGTTGGTGGCACCAACCGGGAATAAAGGCCCCCCTTTAGTCCCGGTCCGAGCCACCAACCGGGACTAAAGGCCTGGGCTTCTTGCTCTTTGGGCTGGTGAAATTCACCTTTAGTCCTGGTTGGTGGCTCGGACCGGGACTAAATTCCTGGGCTTCCCGCCCTTTGGGCTGGTGAAATTCACCTTTAGTCCCAGTTGGTGGCTCGGACCAGGACTAAAGGGGGGCCTTTAGTCCTGGTTGGTGCCACCAACCGGGACTAAAGGTTGGGTGTACATAACCAAGCACTTTTAAATTTTCTCCCACTCTCTCCCCCGACGACGAACCACAGATGCTGCAAGGCTGCTGCGCGCGCCGGAGATCGCCGTCGCCCCTCCTCACCGACGTTGTCGCCGCGCCCTGCCCCGACGCCCTCGCCGTGCCCTGCTCCGACGTTGTCCCCCGCTCCCCTGCAACACACTGTGAGCCGCCGTGCCGTTCCCCTCCTCCTTCCTGCCCCCTCGCGCCCCGACGCTGACGCCGCCCGCACTCCGACGGCCTCTCTGCCCCTCTTTTTCCCCTACAACATCAAAATGTTTGATGGACGGATGTTAGATGGATCTTGCTAAAACAAATTGAAGAATTTTTTTTCTGAATTTTCTATATTTTTGAGAGTCACATCAAGTGTATGATGAAATGCCAGAGGACTCTAGGAATTTTAGGAATTTTGATAATATTTGTGGTGAGGTGCTGATGCACAAAAGAGAGTCTAGCAAAGTTTCAGAATTTTTGCAGCAATTTAAATTGGGCTTTGACCATGGAGTTTGAATCTGGTTCAAATTTGAACTGAGTGAAATTTGCAGAATTTGGACTATGGGACCAAATGTTTTTTGTGGAATGGGTTGTGGGTACTGTCAAATAGATGGAGTAATTTTTGTGGGTGCAAAAGAATTGGGGAGAATATAGCTTCTTTGCAAATCAAAGAACAAAACTTTTGCATTATAGTTAATTTTGACTTTTTTGTATGTTTCAGTACAAGCATCTTTTGGGCAATCTTTGAACATGAAGTAGGAGCATTTTGATGTCATCTTGCTGGTAGATTTTAGTTCATGCCATGTTAGGACCCGTAGTGAGTGCTACAAGATTGTAAACTTGCTATCTATTCATTTCTGCAATGCCATGCTAATTTTCTCTAAGTATGAAACTGTGAGTATTAGTACTTTATATTTTGCCTTGAGGTTTGCACCAAACCTGTGCATCTTTGGATAATAATCATTAAGGGTGTTTTGTTGAGGGTAATTAGTTCATGATTTCCATGCTCTTTATTGCCATGAAAAACTGTTGTAGCAAATATTTTACTTGCCTCAAAGGTTGCATCATGAATCTGTTTTCTGCCACTCTATGCAAATATCACTATGTCTGAAAATATGTTAATACTTGTCAACTTGATCATGATGATTGCCATTGATCTAGGGGTCATTTGAATTAGTTCGATAAGCATGTTTTTTCATGTGTTACATGCACATTCATGTCATGCCATTTGTTGCCATGTAGAAATTCCGTAGCCCAATTTTCTCACTCGATGGAATTACAGGTTGTGGTGTTGCATGTCCATGCAGTTGGTCCCTGATCGTCCCTCCGTTGTTCGAAAAAAGGTGCCCATTTGCTGTATATTGAGTTTTGTTCACAGAATGATGGTTGGTTCATTTGTTGAATTGTGTATTCATCTTGTGTTTAAATCTTGTATTCATTTTGTATTCATCTTGCGAATAAATCTTGTATTCATCTTGTCGTTAAAACATAACCCCGATAACTTTCATTTTGAGGCATATGAAAACATGAGAGAGGGGGTCGTTAAAACATAACCCCGATAACCTTGACATGAGGGGGGTCGTTAAAACATAACCCCCGTTAACTTCGACATGAGGGGGGTCGTTAAACATAACCCGGTAAATTTGATTTTGAGGCATAAGAAAACATTATTTGCATGTCGGACATGCATGAGAGAGGCAGTCCGCAAAGTATCCTCTCCTGAAAGATAGGACAACACATCAGACATGAGGGGAGAGCAGTCCTCGACGATTTTCTGAAACTGACTGTTATAAAACTTGTCAACTTTGCATGATGTTTGCCACTAATCCATTGCTCATATGCATATGATTCCTTGTTGTGATTAGGTCTATGTTTGCCACTAATCCATCTCCCATGGTAGTATATTGCCATGTTGTAATATTTGCGGAAACTATGGAGCATGATAGAGACTTAGAACAAGAAGAGTTGTTGTGGGATATAATCCACGACGGAGGTGATGATATCACCTTGTCGTTTCTCAATGACTCCGATGGTGAGGGAAGAGAGGATGACGACTCCGATGATAAAATGGATGAGGGAGGATATGACGGCTCTGGTGATCGAATGGTGGAGGGAGGACATGACGGCTCCGCTGGTGTTGGAGCCTTAACTATTGCAAAGTCTGGCAAGGTATATATATTAATTAAGCCTCTGCTGACTAGATGCATTAATTGTTTTGTATGTACATATATTAACGCTTCTTTCTTCTTCTAGCCATATGAATCGAGCCAAGCTTGTATAAGGAGACATTGCCCGAAGAAAAGGTTGGGTGAGCACGAAAGGTTCACAATTTCCCATACATTGTGTGTGTGTGTTAGATGAAAAAAAAGGTTCTGCTCACGAGTTGATCATGCGATCTAGTACGGGTAATATCAGGAAGATCGTGTGGAAACCCTGAAAAGTGATCAAGCATCGCTCAGTTGATTAGCTTTGCGGGAGAGCAAGCTGCCCACCCCGGTTCGAGTATTGCCTCTGCCACGAGTGCACGTCGTCAAGGGCTCGTCTTGGCTAGTCTCGGTTTTTTCATAAATTATTTCTTTTTTGAGAAAAAATATAGATAGACAGTGCTATTGCTAGATCCTATGCGATTAATCTCGTTTGTCAATACATTTGATGGTGATCCAATTGTCATTTTCGTAGTCCCCAGCTTACGTCACATGTAATCCCAGCCGACCTGGAAACGTACCACCGTGGCATCATTAGACATGTTCTCACACAAGGGGAAAATCTCACGCCAAGGTTCCATTCAGAAAGTTTAAGGATCCTTACTTTGATCAGTATATGGAGTCGATGCAGCCGACCTCTAAAGTCGTTGGGTGCCACACTGCTCGCAACGACTGTTTTGATGCATATGAGCAAATTAAGGATCAATGTGCATTGAGTTCGAGTCCCTTGATTCACTTGTTTGTTTGAGTGCGGACATGTGGACATCGATACAACAACTAGGCAAAAAAAAGATACAACAAATAGGCAATATGTGTATTGCCGCTCATTACGTTGATGCCAATTTTAACGTGAAGAAGAAGATAATATCCTTCAAAAAAGTCAAGTGTTGGCACATAATTGCGGCTATTTAAGAGACTTTCTGCAAGTGTTTTACTAAATGGGTCATCAAAGGGAAATTGTTTACTTTGACCTTGGATAATGCAGCAAACAATTTCAGCCTCATTTAGCTCAAAAAATCAGTAAAATAATCAAATAGAAGTTTTTATAAAACTCTAGTTATGATAAAAATAATATTAACTCAAAATTATATAAAATTTATGCAACCAAAATTTTCATGAAGTATTTTTGTTAATAACTTCAATAGCAAAAGTTACTAAATGAAAACTAGGCATGTATGCATCTGTTTAAAAGAAAACTTTAGACTTAAAACCAAAGTAGGCATGATCTCTTTCATTAACACAGAAATATGAAAATTTGCATTTTTTTTAGAATTTCATATATTTTGTTATGATCAATTAAAAAACTTTAATATTCTTCAATAGCAAAAATAATCAACTAAAAAGCTTTTATAAACCTCTAGTTATGATCAAAATAATATTAACTTAAAATTATATAAAAATTTATGCAACTAAAATTATCAAAATATTTTTTGTTAAAAACTTTAATAGCAAAAGGAATTTTCACAAAGTATTTTTGTTAAAAGCTTTATAATAGCAAAAAAATTCATAAAGTATTTTTTAGAATATCATATATTTTGTTGAAATTCTTTCATAATCATGTGCATTACACATAAATGAGTATGTATAAAAATTAGAATGTGATTTGAAGAAGCTCAAAAAATTGACATAACATATGCAAAAAATAAAAAAATACCCGCTTACTTGCAGGAGAATACACACACCACAGCCTGCATACGACTAAAGCCCAGTCATGGGCCAAGATGCAGGCCAGAGAAGCACACATATCTGCTGTAAGTAGGCCCCACATGGCAGAAAGGGTTTAGGTAATGTACTGCCTGCTTTAGAGAGGACCTCGGGAGGGATAACATAGGCGGGCTTATAAACTGGTGATCGCGGCTCTCGCTTGGCGAGGTGGGACTAAACTCCCACCACCCCTCTGACCAACCCTTTAGTCCCGGTTGGTGGCACCAACCGGGAATAAAGGCCCCCCTTTAGTCCCGGTCCGAGCCACCAACCGGGACTAAAGGCCTGGGCTTCTTGCTCTGTGGGCTGGTGAAATTCACCTTTAGTCCTGGTTGGTGGCTCGGACCGGGACTAAATTCCTGGGCTTCCCGCCCTTTGGGCTGGTGAAATTCACCTTTAGTCCCAGTTGGTGGCTCGGACCAGGACTAAAGGGGGGCCTTTAGTCCTGGTTGGTGCCACCAACCGGGACTAAAGGTTGGGTGTACATAACCAAGCACTTTTAAATTTTCTCCCACTCTCTCCCCCGACGACGAACCACAGATGCTGCAAGGCTGCTGCAAGGCTGCTGCGCGCGCCGGAGATCGCCGTCGCCCCTCCTCACCGACGTTGTCGTCGCGCCCTGCCCCGACGCCCTCGCCGTGCCCTGCTCCGACGTTGTCCCCCGCTCCCCTGCAACACACTGTGAGCCGCCGTGCCGTTCCCCTCCTCCTTCCTGCCCCCTCGCGCCCCGACGCTGACGCCGCCCGCACTCCGACGGCCTCTCTGCCCCTCTTTTTCCCCTACAACATCAAAATGTTTGATGGACGGATATCCATATTGTTCACAAATAAGTGACGTTTGACCATAGATTTAGTAATCGACTTAGAAATTTAACCTTTAATAATATTATGATTGATATTTTTTTAAGATCTACTGTATAGACTAGTCTCAGGAGTTATTTCAAGATTATTTATTTTACATGGGTTTTACACATACTTAAATAAATAGTGATCACAGTTACATAAATATGATATCTTTGGCTGTTTGTGAGATGAGTCATCCATGTTTGGCATTTTATAAGGACCAAGAGTAAGAAGGAACAAAGGAAAGTATCTCAAACACTTTGAGTTTTGTACAATTCTTTCATTTGTCCATCTTGAGAGAAATTGTTGCTTCCTTGATGCAAAGTTGTTTCTCATTGTTCACCAAGTTGCCATCTCGGTGTCTAATTGAAGTTTTTTTTTTTAAACGGTCACGGGAAGGAAAGGGGTGTTCTTCTTCACCTGAACATATTACTTACTACTCAAACATATCAACTACCATGTTTCAAGAGAGCATCAGGACCGAATAATAGGCTTAGCTAACTGATTTCTTGCTCTCACTGAAATCGTCCCTCTGGTCATTCACAAAATTTTCTATCAGTAGTATCTAATACCATTTCTCCTACTTTCCTCCACATCTTAGAAAAGTGGGCATGCTAAACACAGAAACAGTTATGGATAGTCATAAGAATTGCATCCTTCCAAATGGGTCGATAATAAGACTGTCCTTTAAAACCAGTAGAGGCCCAGGATGTTATCCCTCTTTAAAATAAACATAGTCTAAACTCCAGGTTATGCAATGCAATTGGTAGTCATACTGACCCATGGGACCCAGAACTCAAAGCCCTCGCCCTCTCTTGGATCCGGGAGTCGCGTGGAGATGGAAGAAAAAGCAAGTGGGCAGGACCAGAGATCCAAATACTTTTGGTTTTGTTAGAGATAGCTTCCGTCCGAGTGCTACTGTAGATTCTCTCCTAACGCATGCAGGTGTGCTCAATCTAAATGACAAGTTGCTAACCAAAAGTAAGTGTGCTCCCTTCCTAATCTAAAGTTATCGTATATATCTGCGTAGCGTGGCTAAGCAAAACTGATCGATATACACAGACTTCCATGTAGCTACTAATCAAGTTATAGCTATATATAGAAACAACAAACACAGGCCGAAATTACATAGACGTTGCCATGGAGGAAGACAGAGACCAGAAGCGCCGCAACCACACCAAAGCCCGGTGGTGCGTCGACACGGCGCGCTACACGGCGACCGCCCTGCTGGTCCTGCTCGTCTTGGTGGTCATCCTTGGGGCCATCGCGGCGTCCCTGCGCAGCCAGCAGCTCGACATCTACATCGCCAGAGGCTACGTCTCCGTGGCAGGCCTGTCGCCGGCGTCAAATTCTTCGCTGCCACCACCGGGCAACGTCAGCCTCTCCCTCGTGTTGGTGCTCTCCAACCCCAGCGGCCGAGCCGATGTCTCCTACAACAAAAGCTGCCTTGTTGTCGCCGACAACAACGACAAGGTGATATATTCTTCGCCTCATGACATAGTGGTACAGGTGGGCCGCAAGGAGGTTCTTGAACTGTCGATGACGGTTGCCCTCGACGAGCATTCTCCGATGTTGTTGATGGCCACACTCGTCCAGATGATGAACGGCACGAAGACCGCAAAGGTGAGCTTGAGTGGTGTGCTCGAGACCCAGTTCACTGGGCTCAACTTCATACCCCCACGTCCCCACCTCGCCAACTACAATTGCTCTCAGGTCACCATCGGCAGATTACCGCAGCGTGAGGTGCGGGCTGCGGGTGCCGCCGACGTGTATTGCCAAGATCTTAGCGCCACCAAATGGCAATGATTAGTACTATCTCATAAGTACCCCTGTACTGACTACTGAGTGTAGCACTAGTATGTGTCATGCGTGGAACCCTACTACCTCTCTCTCGGTTTACAGGGCGTGCGCGTACCCCTAGGTAGTCAATTTGACCAACCTAATACAAGTCATGTATTACAAAAAGTATACCAATATAAACTTGAGATGTTCTATTTTCAAAAGATATAATTTTTGTGTTATATAGTTTATATTAAAGTGATAAAATTGACAACCTAGGTATACGCGTAGGACTTGTAAACTGAAACGGAGGTAGTACCTTACTCTGGAAGATTTAGCAAAACTAGCACACTTTTATTCGCTTTGTAAATATATTAGTTTAAGTTTTGTATGGTATTTTACTATTATTATGCAGCAACTTTGCTTGTTTCCTTCATGGGGAAGATATTTGTAGTATCATCTAGTAGTAGATCTGAGTAAAGTGCAATTTATCATCCCTCAACTTATCACGAAGTGTCAGTTTATGTGTATGTTTTGGACCTTTCTTATTGAGTTGTCTCTCAGCTATTAATTCCGGATCGATTTAGTCACTAACAGTCATTTTCCTTGGTCAAACCCAGTTTTGACTCGACGAGGTTTGATTTTCATGGCATCATCATTCTAAGGGAGCTTATGCCAACATCTCTCTCTCTCTCTCTCTCTCTCTCTCTCTCTCTCTCTCTCTCTCTCTCTCTCTCTCTCTCTCTCTCTCTCTCTCTCTCTCTCTCTGGCGCGCGCGCGTTCACTTCCGGATGATCTATTTTCCCCTCTCTCGGTCAAGTCACTCAGGTTGTAATTAGGTTTCTATTATTCACCTTAAGGAACCATATGCAATGTCTTTATGTGATTCGATCATGATGTGTCAGTAACCATATCAGGCCAAAGGTAGAAGTGTAGACTCAGAGTTTACGTACGTGTCTTGAGGGATCAATGGTATGTTCATTTTACATTTTGTATTGTGATTTGGTATTTTGTCTCGGTTTGATCTAGTACCGAGGCCATTCACAAATTTTATGAAACATTCTCGAATTTTTACCATAACATATAGGTGTGATATCCAGTGGCGGAGCTACCCAAAAATTTTTGGGCAGGCCAAGGTGGGCCATGCTGAAGAAAATCCATTTTTTTCTCTCTAGAAATGCCCAAATTTACCTATATTCTTCAATGTTTTGGCCATGAGCTGGGTGGGCCATGGCCCATATGGCCTTTTTGTACATCCGCTAGTGGTTATATCATGACACCATGCGAGGTTTTATGTTTTCAAATTTCACTTTCATTTTTGGAAATAAAACCCAAATAAGCATCACGTGAGTAAAATTAAAGAAATAAAAAATATAAAAAAAGGAAAGAAAAGAAATAGAAAAGAAAACAAATAAGAACGAAAAAGGCGGAAAGTGCTTGCAACTGTCGGTTTTTGTTGAACGTTCTATACGGGAAACTCGGCAATTATACTATTCGTCGAGAAGTTAATAAAATACAGTCAGAAAAGATCTTGACACTCGGCAAGATGCTCAATTTTGATAGTTTTAGATGAAAAAAAAGGTTCTGCTCACGAGTTGATCATGCGATCTAGTACGGGTAATATCAGGAAGATCGTGTGGAAACCCTGAAAAGTGATCAAGCATCGCTCAGTTGATTAGCTTTGCGGGAGAGCAAGCTGCCCACCCCGGTTCGAGTATTGCCTCTGCCACGAGTGCACGTCGTCAAGGGCTCGTCTTGGCTAGTCTCGGTTTTTTCATAAATTATTTCTTTTTTGAGAAAAAAATATAGATAGACAGTGCTATTGCTAGATCCTATGCGATTAATCTCGTTTGTCAATACATTTGATGGTGATCCAATTGTCATTTTCGTAGTCCCCAGCTTACGTCACATGTAAGCCCAGCCGACCTGGAAACGTACCACCGTGGCATCATTAGACATGTTCTCACACAAGGGGAAAATCTCACGCCAAGGTTCCATTCAGAAAGTTTAAGGATCCTTACTTTGATCAGTATATGGAGTCGATGCATCCGACCTCTAAAGTCGTTGGGTGCCACACTGCTCGCAACGACTGTTTTGATGCATATGAGCAAATTAAGGATCAATGTGCATTGAGTTCGAGTCCCTTGATTCACTTGTTTGTTTGAGTGCGGACATGTGGACATCGATACAACAACTAGGCAAAAAAAAGATACAACAAGTAGGCAATATGTGTATTGCCGCTCATTACGTTGATGCCAATTTTAACGTGAAGAAGAAGATAATATCCTTCAAAAAAGTCAAGTGTTGGCACATAATTGCGTCTATTTAAGAGACTTTCTGCAAGTGTTTTACTAAATGGGTCATCAAAGGGAAATTGTTTACTTTGACCTTGGATAATGCAGCAAACAATTTCAGCCTCATTTAGCTCAAAAAATCAGTAAAATAATCAAATAGAAGTTTTTATAAAACTCTAGTTATGATAAAAATAATATTAACTCAAAATTATATAAAATTTATGCAACCAAAATTTTCATGAAGTATTTTTGTT
Source organism: Triticum aestivum (assembly GCF_018294505.1). Classification (NCBI taxonomy): domain Eukaryota; kingdom Viridiplantae; phylum Streptophyta; class Magnoliopsida; order Poales; family Poaceae; genus Triticum; species Triticum aestivum. The sequence goes on from NC_057803.1 coordinate 713,382,228, forward strand.
AATAACTTCAATAGCAAAAGTTACTAAATGAAAACTAAGCATGTATGCATCTGTTTAAAAGAAAACTTTAGAATTAAAACCAAAGTAGGCATGATCTCTTTCATTAACACAGAAATATGAAATTTTGCATTTTTTTTAGAATTTCATATATTTTGTTATGATCAATTAAAAAACTTTAATATTCTTCAATAGCAAAAATAATCAACTAAAAAGCTTTTATAAACCTCTAGTTATGATCAAAATAATATTAACTTAAAATTATATAAAAATTTATGCAACTAAAATTATCAAAATATTTTTTGTTAAAAACTTTAATAGCAAAAGGAATTTTCATAAAGTATTTTTGTTAAAAGCTTTATAATAGCAAAAAAATTCATAAAGTATTTTTTAGAATATCATATATTTTGTTGAAATTCTTTCATAATCATGTGCATTACACATAAATGAGTATGTATAAAAATTAGAATGTGATTTGAAGAAGCTCAAAAAATTGACATAACATATGCAAAAAATAAAAAAATACCCGCTTACTTGCAGGAGAATACACACACCACAGCCTGCATACGACTAAAGCCCAATCATGGGCCAAGATGCAGGCCAGAGAAGCACACATATCTGCTGTAAGTAGGCCCCACATGGCAGAAAGGGTTTAGGTAATGTACTGCCTGCTTTAGAGAGGACCTCGGGAGGGATAACATAGGCGGGCTTATAAACTGGTGATCGCGGCTCTCGCTTGGCGAGGTGCGACTAAACTCCCACCACCCCTCTGACCAACCCTTTAGTCCCGGTTGGTGGCACCAACCGGGAATAAAGGCCCCCCTTTAGTCCCGGTCCGAGCCACCAACCGGGACTAAAGGCCTGGGCTTCTTGCTCTTTGGGCTGGTGAAATTCACCTTTAGTCCTGGTTGGTGGCTCGGACCGGGACTAAATTCCTGGGCTTCCCGCCCTTTGGGCTGGTGAAATTCACCTTTAGTCCCAGTTGGTGGCTCGGACCAGGACTAAAGGGGGGCCTTTAGTCCTGGTTGGTGCCACCAACCGGGACTAAAGGTTGGGTGTACATAACCAAGCACTTTTAAATTTTCTCCCACTCTCTCCCCCGACGACGAACCACAGATGCTGCAAGGCTGCTGCGCGCGCCGGAGATCGCCGTCGCCCCTCCTCACCGACGTTGTCGCCGCGCCCTGCCCCGACGCCCTCGCCGTGCCCTGCTCCGACGTTGTCCCCCGCTCCCCTGCAACACACTGTGAGCCGCCGTGCCGTTCCCCTCCTCCTTCCTGCCCCCTCGCGCCCCGACGCTGACGCCGCCCGCACTCCGACGGCCTCTCTGCCCCTCTTTTTCCCCTACAACATCAAAATGTTTGATGGACGGATGTTAGATGGATCTTGCTAAAACAAATTGAAGAATTTTTTTTCTGAATTTTCTATATTTTTGAGAGTCACATCAAGTGTATGATGAAATGCCAGAGGACTCTAGGAATTTTAGGAATTTTGATAATATTTGTGGTGAGGTGCTGATGCACAAAAGAGAGTCTAGCAAAGTTTCAGAATTTTTGCAGCAATTTAAATTGGGCTTTGACCATGGAGTTTGAATCTGGTTCAAATTTGAACTGAGTGAAATTTGCAGAATTTGGACTATGGGACCAAATGTTTTTTGTGGAATGGGTTGTGGGTACTGTCAAATAGATGGAGTAATTTTTGTGGGTGCAAAAGAATTGGGGAGAATATAGCTTCTTTGCAAATCAAAGAACAAAACTTTTGCATTATAGTTAATTTTGACTTTTTTGTATGTTTCAGTACAAGCATCTTTTGGGCAATCTTTGAACATGAAGTAGGAGCATTTTGATGTCATCTTGCTGGTAGATTTTAGTTCATGCCATGTTAGGACCCGTAGTGAGTGCTACAAGATTGTAAACTTGCTATCTATTCATTTCTGCAATGCCATGCTAATTTTCTCTAAGTATGAAACTGTGAGTATTAGTACTTTATATTTTGCCTTGAGGTTTGCACCAAACCTGTGCATCTTTGGATAATAATCATTAAGGGTGTTTTGTTGAGGGTAATTAGTTCATGATTTCCATGCTCTTTATTGCCATGAAAAACTGTTGTAGCAAATATTTTACTTGCCTCAAAGGTTGCATCATGAATCTGTTTTCTGCCACTCTATGCAAATATCACTATGTCTGAAAATATGTTAATACTTGTCAACTTGATCATGATGATTGCCATTGATCTAGGGGTCATTTGAATTAGTTCGATAAGCATGTTTTTTCATGTGTTACATGCACATTCATGTCATGCCATTTGTTGCCATGTAGAAATTCCGTAGCCCAATTTTCTCACTCGATGGAATTACAGGTTGTGGTGTTGCATGTCCATGCAGTTGGTCCCTGATCGTCCCTCCGTTGTTCGAAAAAAGGTGTCCATTTGCTGTATATTGAGTTTTGTTCACAGAATGATGGTTGGTTCATTTGTTGAATTGTGTATTCATCTTGTGTTTAAATCTTGTATTCATTTTGTATTCATCTTGCGAATAAATCTTGTATTCATCTTGTCGTTAAAACATAACCCCGATAACTTTCATTTTGAGGCATATGAAAACATGAGAGAGGGGGTCGTTAAAACATAACCCCGATAACCTTGACATGAGGGGGGTCGTTAAAACATAACCCCCGTTAACTTCGACATGAGGGGGGTCGTTAAACATAACCCGGTAAATTTGATTTTGAGGCATAAGAAAACATTATTTGCATGTCGGACATGCATGAGAGAGGCAGTCCGCAAAGTATCCTCTCCTGAAAGATAGGACAACACATCAGACATGAGGGGAGAGCAGTCCTCGACGATTTTCTGAAACTGACTGTTATAAAACTTGTCAACTTTGCATGATGTTTGCCACTAATCCATTGCTCATATGCATATGATTCCTTGTTGTGATTAGGTCTATGTTTGCCACTAATCCATCTCCCATGGTAGTATATTGCCATGTTGTAATATTTGCGGAAACTATGGAGCATGATAGAGACTTAGAACAAGAAGAGTTGTTGTGGGATATAATCCGCGACGGAGGTGATGATATCACCTTGTCGTTTCTCAATGACTCCGATGGTGAGGGAAGAGAGGATGACGACTCCGATGATAAAATGGATGAGGGAGGATATGACGGCTCTGGTGATCGAATGGTGGAGGGAGGACATGACGGCTCCGCTGGTGTTGGAGCCTTAACTGTTGCAAAGTCTGGCGAGGTATATATATTAATTAAGCCTCTGCTGACTAGATGCATTAATTGTTTTGTATGTACATATATTAACGCTTCTTTCTTCTTCTAGCCATATGAATCGAGCCAAGCTTCTATAAGGAGACATTGCCCGAAGAAAAGGTTGGGTGAGCACGAAAGGTTCACAATTTCCCATACATTGTGTGTGTGTGTGTTAGATGAAAAAAAAGGTTCTGCTCACGAGTTGATCATGCGATCTAGTACGGGTAATATCAGGAAGATCGTGTGGAAACCCTGAAAAGTGATCAAGCATCGCTCAGTTGATTAGCTTTGCGGGAGAGCAAGCTGCCCACCCCGGTTCGAGTATTGCCTCTGCCACGAGTGCACGTCGTCAAGGGCTCGTCTTGGCTAGTCTCGGTTTTTCATAAATTATTTCTTTTTTGAGAAAAAATATAGATAGACAGTGCTATTGCTAGATCCTATGCGATTAATCTCGTTTGTCAATACATTTGATGGTGATCCAATTGTCATTTTCGTAGTCCCCAGCTTACGTCACATGTAATCCCAGCCGACCTGGAAACGTACCACTGTGGCATCATTAGACATGTTCTCACACAAGGGGAAAATCTCACGCCAAGGTTCCATTCAGAAAGTTTAAGGATCCTTACTTTGATCAGTATATGGAGTCGATGCAGCCGACCTCTAAAGTCGTTGGGTGCCACACTGCTCGCAACGACTGTTTTGATGCATATGAGCAAATTAAGGATCAATGTGCATTGAGTTCGAGTCCCTTGATTCACTTGTTTGTTTGAGTGCGGACATGTGGACATCGATACAACAACTAGGCAAAAAAAGATACAACAAATAGGCAATATGTGTATTGCCGCTCATTACGTTGATGCCAATTTTAACGTGAAGAAGAAGATAATATCCTTCAAAAAAGTCAAGTGTTGGCACATAATTGCGGCTATTTAAGAGACTTTCTGCAAGTGTTTTACTAAATGGGTCATCAAAGGGAAATTGTTTACTTTGACCTTGGATAATGCAGCAAACAATTTCAGCCTCATTTAGCTCAAAAAATCAGTAAAATAATCAAATAGAAGTTTTTATAAAACTCTAGTTATGATAAAAATAATATTAACTCAAAATTATATAAAATTTATGCAACCAAAATTTTCATGAAGTATTTTTGTTAATAACTTCAATAGCAAAAGTTACTAAATGAAAACTAGGCATGTATGCATCTGTTTAAAAGAAAACTTTAGAATTAAAACCAAAGTAGGCATGATCTCTTTCATTAACACAGAAATATGAAAATTTGCATTTTTTTTAGAATTTCATATATTTTGTTATGATCAATTAAAAAACTTTAATATTCTTCAATAGCAAAAATAATCAACTAAAAAGCTTTTATAAACCTCTAGTTATGATCAAAATAATATTCACTTAAAATTATATAAAAATTTATGCAACTAAAATTATCAAAATATTTTTTGTTAAAAACTTTAATAGCAAAAGGAATTTTCATAAAGTATTTTTGTTAAAAGCTTTATAATAGCAAAAAAATTCATAAAGTATTTTTTAGAATATCATATATTTTGTTGAAATTCTTTCATAATCATGTGCATTACACATAAATGAGTATGTATAAAAATTAGAATGTGATTTGAAGAAGCTCAAAAAATTGACATAACATATGCAAAAAATAAAAAAATACCCGCTTACTTGCAGGAGAATACACACACCACAGCCTGCATACGACTAAAGCCCAATCATGGGCCAAGATGCAGGCCAGAGAAGCACACATATCTGCTATAAGTAGGCCCCACATGGCAGAAAGGGTTTAGGTAATGTACTGCCTGCTTTAGAGAGGACCTCGGGAGGGATAACATAGGCGGGCTTATAAACTGGTGATCGCGGCTCTCGCTTGGCGAGGTGGGACTAAACTCCCACCACCCCTCTGACCAACCCTTTAGTCTCGGTTGGTGGCACCAACCGGGAATAAAGGCCCTCCTTTAGTCCCGGTCCGAGCCACCAACCAAGACTAAAGGCCTGGGCTTCTTGCTCTTTGGGCTGGTGAAATTCACCTTTAGTCCTGGTTGGTGGCTCGGACCGGGACTAAATTCCTGGGCTTCCCGCCCTTTGGGCTGGTGAAATTCACCTTTAGTCCCAGTTGGTGGCTCGGACCAGGACTAAAGGGGGGCCTTTAGTCCTGGTTGGTGCCACCAACCGGGACTAAAGGTTGGGTGTACATAACCAAGCACTTTTAAATTTTCTCCCACTCTCTCCCCCGACGCCGAACCACAGATGCTGCAAGGCTGCTGCGCGCGCCGGAGATCGCCGTCGCCCCTCCTCACCGACGTTGTCGCCGCGCCCTGCCCCGACGCCCTCGCCGTGCCCTGCTCCGACGTTGTCCCCCGCTCCCCTACAACACACTGTGAGCCGCCGTGCCTTCCCCTCCTCCTTCCTGCCCCCTCGCGCCCCGACGCTGACGCCGCCCGCACTCCGACGGCCTCTCTGCCCCTCTTTTTCCCCTACAACATCAAAATGTTTGATGGACGGATGTTAGATGGATCTTGCTAAAACAAATTGAAGAATTTTTTTCTGAATTTTCTATATTTTTGAGAGTCACATCAAGTGTATGATGAAATGCCAGAGGACTCTAGGAATTTTAGGAATTTTGATAATATTTGTGGTGAGGTGCTGATGCACAAAAGAGAGTCTAGCAAAGTTTCAGAATTTTTGCTGCAATTTAAATTGGGCTTTGACCATGGAGTTTGAATCTGGTTCAAATTTGAATTGAGTGAAATTTGCAGAATTTGGACTATGGGACCAAATGTTTTTTGTGGAATGGGTTGTGGGTACTGTCAAATAGATGGAGTAATTTTTGTGGGTGCAAAAGAATTGGGGAGAATATAGCTTCTTTGCAAATCAAAGAACAAAACTTTTGCATTATAGTTAATTTTGACTTTTTTGTATGTTTCAGTACAAGCATCTTTTGGGCAATCTTTGAACATGAAGTAGGAGCATTTTGATGTCATCTTGCTGGTAGATTTTAGTTCATGCCATGTTAGGACCCGTAGTGAGTGCTACAAGATTGTAAACTTGCTATCTATTCATTTCTGCAATGCCATGCTAATTTTCTCTAAGTATGAAACTGTGAGTATTAGTACTTTATATTTTGCCTTGAGGTTTGCACCAAACCTGTGCATCTTTGGATAATAATCATTAAGGGTGTTTTGTTGAGGGTAATTAGTTCATGCTTTCCATGCTCTTTATTGCCATGAAAAACTGTTGTAGCAAATATTTTACTTGCCTCAAAGGTTGCATCATGAATCTGTTTTCTGCCACTCTATGCAAATATCACTATATCTGAAAATATGTTAATACTTGTCAACTTGATCATGATGATTGCCATTGATCTAGGGGTCATTTGAATTAGTTCGATAAGCATGTTTTTTCATGTGTTACATGCACATTCATGTCATGCCATTTGTTGCCATGTAGAAATTCCGTAGCCCAATTTTCTCACTCGATGGAATTACAGGTTGTGGTGTTGCATGTCCATGCAGTTGGTCCCTGACCGTCCCTCCCTTGTTCGAAAAAGGTGTCCATTTGCTGTATATTGAGTTTTGTTCACAGAATGATGGTTGGTTCATTTGTTGAATTGTGTATTCATCTTGTGTTTAAATCTTGTATTCATTTTGTATTCATCTTGCGAATAAATCTTGTATTCATCTTGTCGTTAAAACATAACCCCGATAACTTTCATTTTGAGGCATATGAAAACATGAGAGAGGGGGTCGTTAAAACATAACCCCGATAACCTTGACATGAGGGGGGTCGTTAAAACATAACCCCCATTAACTTCGACATGAGGGGGGTCGTTAAACATAACCCGGTAAATTTGATTTTGAGGCATAAGAAAACATTATTTGCATGTCGGACATGCATGAGAGAGGCAGTCTGCAAAGTATCCTCTCCTGAAAGATAGGACAACACATCAGACATGAGGGGAGAGCAGTCCTCGACGATTTTCTGAAACTGACTGTTTTAAAACTTGTCAACTTTGCATGATGTTTGCCACTAATCCATTGCTCATATGCATATGATTCCTTGTTGTGATTAGGTCTATGTTTGCCACTAATCCATCTCCCATGGTAGTATATTGCCATGTTGTAATATTTGCGGAAACTATGGAGCATGATAGAGACTTAGAACAAGAAGAGTTGTTGTGGGATATAATCCGCGACGGAGGTGATGATATCACCTTGTCGTTTCTCAATGACTCCGATGGTGAGGGAAGAGAGGATGACGACTCCGATGATAAAATGGATGAGGGAGGATATGACGGCTCTGGTGATCGAATGGTGGAGGGAGGACATGACGGCTCCGCTGGTGTTGGAGCCTTAACTGTTGCAAAGTCTGGCGAGGTATATATATTAATTAAGCCTCTGCTGACTAGATGCATTACTTGTTTTGTATGTACATATATTAACGCTTCTTTCTTCTTCTAGCCATATGAATCGAGCCAAGCTTCTATAAGGAGACATTGTCCGAAGAAAAGGTTGGGTGAGCACGAAAGGTTCACGGTCGAAGAAGTCGCTCCAGATGGCCAACCGATTGCTCCCAAGCGAACCAAAGATCGATCCGTACATTAGTGTGTAATCGTTGTTATGGACAACGTCCCGATCAGCATCTAAGAATGGAATAAAAAGAACGGCGGTGAAGTTTCTTATGTCGATGATAGACGGAAAGATGAGCTTTGGAACTCGTTCATGACAAATTTCAGCCTACCGTCAGAGGAGGATCCAAATAACCCAGTTATACAGTGAACAGTCAAGGCCTGGGCTCTTAAGAAGATTGCAGAACAATTCAAGAACTAGAAGAAAAGATTGAACGAATAGTTTGTTGAGAAAGCCGAGACTCCAAAATTCACCGGTCAATATGCGAAGATAAAAGATCAGTTGCCCGCATTTGTGGAGTACAAGAAATTGGAGAATGCTAAGAAAAGGTCACAAATAAATAAGCAAAATGTTGCAAAGAAGAAGTATCAACATGTTACGGGGTCAGTGTCGGGGAACGTAGTATGCAATTTCAAAAAATTCCTACGCTCACGAAAGATCTATCTAGGAAATGCATAGCAACGAGACGGGGAGAGTGTGTCTACGTACCCTCGTAGACCGAAAGCGGAAGCGTTTGACAACGCGGTTGATGTAGTCGAACTTCTTCTAGCTCCGGCCGATCAAGTACCGAACGTACGACACCTCTGAGTTCTACACATGTTCAGCTCGATGACGTTCCTCGAACTCTTGATGCAGCAAAGTGTCAAGGAAGTAGATGATTTCTGTCAGGACGATGACATGGTGACGGTGATGGTGAAGTGCTCCACGCATAAGACAATATGACCGAGGGTGTAATCCGTGGAGGGACGATTATTGGTGTGTATTCTAGGCGCCCCTTCCCCATGTATATATAGGTGGGAGGGGGAGGGGAGCAGCCTTGGGGCGCCCCAAGTACGAGGAATCCTACTTGGGGCCCTAGTCCAATTCCCTCCCCCCCCCCCCTTTCCTTATTACCAGAAGGGGGAAAAGGGAAGGAGGAAGGGAGAAAGGAAAGGGGGGCCGAACCCCCTCTTCCTTCTCCTATTCGGCCTCCTGCCTTAGGGGGGAGGGGGCTCCACCCCTTGTGGGCTGGTGTGCTCCCCTCTTATGGCCCATAAGGCCCATTATTCCCCCCGGGGGGGGGGGGGTCCGGTGTACGAATAGTATCATCCTATATATCAATCTTTATCTCTCGACCATTTCGAGACTCCTCGTCATGTTTGTGATCTCATCCGAACAACATTCGGTCACCAAACCACATAACTCATGTAATACTAAATCATCATTGAACGTTAAGCGTGCGGACCCTACGGGTTCGAGAACTATGTAGACATGACCGAGACACCTCTCTGGTCAATAACGAATAGCGGAACATGTATGCTCATATTGGCTCCTACATATTCTATGAAGATCTTTATCAGTCGAACCGTAATGACAACATATGTTATTCCCTTTGTCATCGGTATGTTACTTTCTCGAGATTCGATCGTCGGTACCTTCATACCTAGTTCAATCTCGTTACTGGAAGTCTCTTTACTCGTTCTGTAATGCATCATCCTGCAACTAACTCATTAGTCACTTTGCTTGCAAGGCTTCTTAGGATGTGCATTACCGAGAGGGCCCAGAGATACCTCTTCGATACTCGGAGTGACACATCCTAATCTCGATCTATGCCAACCCAACAAAAACCTTCGGAGATACCTGTAGAGCATCTTTATAATCACCCAGTTACATTGTGACATTTGATTTGCACATAAGGGATTCCTCCGGTATCCAGGAGTTGCATAATCTCATAGTCGGAGGAATATGTATTTGACATGAAGAAAGCAATAGCAATAAAACTGAACGATCATTATGCTAAGCTAACGAATGGGTCATGTCCATCACATCATTCTCCTAATGATATGATCCCATTATCAAATGACAACTCATGTCCATGGTTAGGAAACCTTAACTATCTTTGATCAACGAGCTAGTCAAGTAGAGGCTCACTAGGGATAGAGTGTTTGTCTATGTATTCACATATGTATTAAGGTTTCCGATCAATACAATTCTAGCATGAATAAAACATTTATCATGAATAAGGAAATATAAAAATAACAACTTTACTATTGCCTTTAGGGCATATTTCCTTCTCCCACTTGCACTAGAGTCAATAATCTAGATTACATTTTAATGATTCTAACACCCATGGAGTCTTGGTGCTGATCATGTTTTCCTCGTGGAAGAGGCTTAGTCAACGGGTCTGCCACATTCAGATCCGTATGTATTTTGCAAATCTCTATGTCTCCCTCCTTGACTAGATCACGCATGGAGTTGAAGCGTCTCTTGATGTGTTTGGTCTTTTTGTGAAATCTAGATTCCTTCGCTAAGGCAATTGCTCTAGTATTGTGACAAAAGATTTTCATTGGACCCGATGCACAAGGTATTACACCTAAATCGGATATGAACTTCTTCATCCAGACTCCTTCTTTTGCTGCTTCCGAAGCAGCTATGTACTCCTCTTCACACGTAGATCCCACCACGACGCTTTTCTTGGAACTGCACGAACTGATAGCTCCACCATTCAATATAAATACGTATCCAGTTTGTGACTTAGAGTCATCGGATCAGTGTCAAAACTAGCATCGACGTAACCATTTACGACGAGCTATTTGTCACCTCCATAAACGAGAAACATATCATTTGTCCTCTTCAGGTACTTCAGGATATTCTTGACTGTTGTCCAGAGATCCACTCCTGGATTACTTTGGTACCTCCCTGCCAGACTTATGGCAAGGCACACATCAGGTCTGGTACACAGCATAGCATACATGATAGAACCTATGGCTGAGGCATAGGGAATGACTTTCATTTTCTCTCAATCTTCTGCAGTGGTCGGGCATTGAGTCTGACTCAATTTCAAACCTTGTAACACAAGCAAGAACCCTTTCTTTGACTAATCCATTTTGAACTTATTCAAAACTTTATCAAGGTATGAGCTTTGTGAAAGTCCTACTAAGCGTCTTGATCTATCTCCATATATCTTGATGCCTAATATATAAGCAGCTTCACCGAAGTCTTTCATTGGAAAACTTTTATTCAAGTATACTTTTATGCTACCCAGAAATTCTACATCATTTCCAATCAACAATATGTCATCCATATATAATATTAGAATGCTAAAGAGCTACCACTCACTTTCTAGTAAATACAGGCTTCTCCAAAAGTCTGTATGAAACCATATGCTTTGATCACCTCATCAAAGCGTATATTCCAACTCCGAGATGCTTGCACCAGTCCATAGATGGATCACTGGAGCTTGCACACTTTGTTAGCACCTTTAGGATCGAAAAAACCTTCTGGTTGCATCATATACAACTCTTCTTTTAGAAATCCATTAAGGAATGCAGTTTTGACGTCCATTTGCCAGATTTCATAATCGTAAAATGCGGCAATTGCTAACATGATTCGGACAGACTTAAGCATCACTACGGGTGAGAAAGTCTCATCGTAGTCAACTCCTTGAACTTGTCGAAAAACTTTTGTGACAAGTCGAGCATTATAGACAGTAACATTACCATCAGCGTCAGTCTTTTTCTTGAAGATCCATTTATTCTCTATGGGTCGCCGATCATCGGGCAAATCCACCAAAGTCCACACTTTGTTCTCATACATGGATCATATCTCAGATTTCATGGCCTCAAGCCATTTATCCGAATCTGGGCTCATCATAGCTTCTTCATAGTTCATAGGTTCACTATGGTCTAGTAACATGACTTTCAGAATAGGATTACCGTACCACTTTGGTGTCGATCATGTTATGGTTGACCTATGAGGTTCGCTAATAACTTGATCTGAAGTTTCATGGTCATCATCATTAGCTTCCTCTCTAGTTGGTGTAGGCATCACGGGAACGGATTTCTCAGATGAACTACTTTCCAAACTGAGAGAAGGTACAATTACCTCATCAAGTTCTACTTTCCTCCCACTCACTTCTTTCGAGAGAAACTCCTTCTCTAGAAAGGTTCCACTCTTGGCAAACAAAGATCTTGCCTTCGGATCTGTGGTAGAAAGTGTACCCAACTGTTTCCTTAGGGTATCCTATGAAGACACACTTCTCCGATTTGAGTTCGAGCTTATCAGGCTGAAGTCTTTGGACATAAGTGTCGCAACCCCAAAATTTAAGAAACGACAGCTTAGGTTTCTTGCCAAACCATAGTTCATACGGTGTCGTCTCAATGGATTTAGACGGTGCCCTATTTAACGTGAATGCAGCTATCTTTAGTGCATAACCCCAAAAGGATAGTGGTAAATCGGTAAGAGACATCATAGGTTGCACCATATCTAATAAATTATGGTTACAACGTTCGGACACACCATTACGCTGTGGTGTTCCAGGTGGCGTGAGTTGTGAAACTATTCCACATTGTTTTAAATGAAGGTCAAACTCGTAACTCAAAGTGAATGAGACCAAATTATATCTCATCTACATGAGTTCTAGATACTCTCTAAAATATTCTGCCGATTAAACTCTAGCTGGACTCCTGTACGTGATCGCTGCCTCCTGCCCTTTCAATCGTGCTCTCTATGGTTGGTGGGGCTGATTTTTCTCTTTCAAGTCAAGTGTGCTCGGTTCTCCTAATATATTTTTCTTTTTATCCTAGAATTCAATCTAACATACACCTAATATATTTTTCTATATGCTAGCTCAAAAAATAAATCTCTCATGTTTTGTAGATACAATATATATTTTTTGAAAGAAGGTTGACGCGGAAGTTTGTCAACTATAGATGTGGAGTTGATCGAAACTGACAGCTAGATGAGACACACCGCAAGGAAAGACTTGGGTCGAGTCAGGACTCAAGACTAATGGATATAGTCGTGGAGATGAAGAACCTAGGAAATCAGATTAGCTGTTGGTTGATTTTTTTTTGAGAAATAAATCAATTTTGAGGAATCAGATTACATTTTTAATTTCCTGAGCTGGCGACATTGGGCCACTTAAATTATAAGTTTGTTTTCTTGGCGAGTTTTGTTGGTGCAGAGAGCATAGGGGAAGCCGGCCAATGTACCCAATAATTAGTTTATCATTCTTCCCATATAGTGCATACGACCAAACACTATTATTGGGTGTCCTAAAAAATAAACGTAAGCATTACCAATATTGAATGTGTTCATGGTATTGAAAAGCAAAGGACATCCAAGTGATCTCGGAAAATTCTGATATACCCCGCGGCTCCACAAGTATTTTGTCGAATTTAAATACAGTCAAAATTTGTACTGCTTTGCTTGCTGCTCCTAATAAACAATATAAACATGGGAGCATGCCATTATTCTACAAGGAAAGGCCGATCCACTTCACTAACTAATTGGTCAGGAAGTGGAAGAGTGCATTTACCCGACCAAGATAAATCATTTTGGATTGAGCGACTGATTTCATGAATCTACGGCGTGTATTGGCCGGCTCGACGAGCTCCTCCTAAACGCCGGGCTATGGCTGGATCCGACGTCCGCAGGTGCAATGTTGTGGTGTCCTGCAAGTTTAGTCTAGATGCTAAATCAGCTCGAGCATTGATTATAATTATTATGCACTAGTCATCAACCCGTGCCACTGCACGGGCTAGGTATTTTTATGTAATTTTGCATTATTGTACTAATATAATGTGGAAACAAAAAAATTAAGTAGAAGTGTCATATATTTGAAAGAATCACTCTGCTGGCCACTCCCTTGACCTACATCTTGGTGGTCCTAAATGTAAGTATGTGTAAGCAATAAAAGTTGGCCAATCACATATGAGGTTCAACTTGCAACTTTGTATAAGTGTGTCTATTATTATGGTGTTCCTCTGCTGGCCTGCATGTCCCATACAAAAGCTGAAGAATAACCTCAAATAGACATCCGTATTCTTTGAACTGAAAGAAACAACATTTCGAAGTTTGGCAAATACAATGACATGGTAGATGGTTTCCGCCATATGTACTGGTATATATATAATTCCATGTTATTATATATTTTTAACAGGGGTAACTTCATAGATTGACAAATAGGTTCATTAGGATCACACAATGCCAAGTGCAACATGCAGGTCAAGGGGGCCAAAATCCTCTTTCTCCTAACTGACCCAACCCTTGTATTCCACTAAATTAATATGGATAAACTTAATGAACAGGGGAATGGGAACTTATAATTTTAGGCATGCGTCGAACACCTAAAGTCATTCATGCCTCATGCTAGCAAACATACATACAGAATTATTGAATACAACCTAACTGTATGCCGCCATGATGAGATGAACTAATGTATGAATAGGGGTCTGGCGAGCAGTCACAAAAAAATTGAACTTTAAACAGTAGAAGTAGTCTCAACAAATCGAAGCACTGGATAACAAATTTTTTTTTTGAGACGCACCAGACAACATTGTACCATACGACTCAAAATCTGATAATACTGCAAATGGTGATAAAACACTGATCAGAGCTCTAGATTAACTTGCTAGCAATGACACGTATACCAGTACTGATAACATGATCTTTTCTTTACCTTCTGTTCCATAAGTTGATTTGACCTGGGAAAGGAGAAATCACATAATGCACCATTCTTATACGTACAATTAAAATAAACTAAGCATTGGTCGCATCCAAACAACTGGGTTATCATCTAGGATTTTAACTTAATTGATAATGCTTACCCGAGATTAGTGAACCTTGTTTCGCAGCTGAGTACAGGCTTCCGGCTGACGGTACGAAAGATGTCTCTATTTGATCCTTTCCTTGGAGTCTCCAGGGCAATTAGACGACTCATAATCATCCTTGTGATTCGTGGGCTGGATGATGGTTTTAACACCTGCAAAGATCTGTAGGACCGTGCGCCCTGGTAGGGCCGCTGAAAATAGGCTTTCTCCACATCAGATCAGTCTTTGAACCCGGCATGGCAGAGGTCCGACACGATCTCCGCTCACTTCCTGGCGAGCAGGGTGCTGGATGTTCTTGCGATCCTCACCTTGTGTCCTTGTCCTTCCTCATGAGGTCCACCACGTACGTGATGCTGCTGCCGCAGAGATCGCAGGCCGTGCATGCTGCCAACGCGTTCCTGTAGAAGCCACGGGGAGGCAGAGACGGCTGCTTGTCCCATCTCCACCAGGCACCTAAGCAATCGCCGGAAGGTTACCAATTTAAACTTATTGCTGCCAAATCTAGGAGGAGAGGCGCTCAGATTTCAGATTCCTGTTTTCTATTTCGTGGGGAATAGAGAGACCAAGGCGAGGACCATTGGCGTACGTGGGATAGGAGAGGTTCCTGTTTTTTCTTTTCAGCAAGGGAAATAGAGAGAGACCAGGTGAAGGACGATTGGCGTACGTGGGATAGGAGAGGTTTCTGTTTTTGCTTTGCGTGGGAAATACAAAGAGTCCAAGGGGATGACGATTGGAATACGTGGGATATGAGAGGTTTCATCCAACGGCCATAGACACTCAGTAAAATAATCGGAAGGCTAAAAGTTATTAATTCCTAGGATTAACGTGGTGTCTTGTATGGTGCTTTCAATTAGTAAATATAAGATGCAAATAATACTACTGTTCTGACATCTATATTACTTTTCCACGCATGCGATTCATGAATTACATGGATCCACATGATTCTTGGCATGTGCAGATTGTCAATACATATTTTATGCGTGTATATTAAATCTATGCATGACTTTATTTTGCCTTATAAGTAAGAGAAAATTATAGCTATTAAAATACCTTCAAAATAACACCTAATTACTACAGTAACAATACAAAATCTGGATGTGTCATTCACCACAAATATCTCATATGAGGGATATTTATAGTTTCATAGAATGGATAATAAGTATTAAAAATTAGGAACAATCATAGAACAAATTCTTTAAGAATGTTTTGGTACAAACAACTTACATCCGAATAATCTATTACAAAGTTCCCCGACACATTAATAATAAAAGTAATTCTGTAATAATTTATTGGTTAAGAAAACAACATCAAATCTGAATAATCTATGGCTCTTAAGGAATAAGAATTTCCCCAAAAAAGGGCATGAGAAAATAGTTAATTCTCCGCTCCCCATTTGTTCCCAAGAGAGGACTTTTGCTTAAATGTCGTGCACATATAGGATCTAATCTATGAAGTGTTTTAAGACCAAACACTATGAAAGTGCTAGCCCGTGCAGATGCACGGGTTGACGACTAGTTACAACTAATTATAATAGTACAATTTTATTCTTTTTTGACAAGCAGGTTATGATAACTCACCAGCGCAGAGATCTGCTGATGAATATCCCGACATTGTGCAAGCTTGATGGAATGCTCCTTGTAATATAAAACTCCACACCCTTCTCTGAATTGTTTACGAGATTGATGTGAAGATACCTGAGTTGCTAATTTGTTACCGTTGCACATTCTGATGTCAAACAGGACTACCTCGATAGTTTCAGCGACAAGCAGGAGTTTTGGTATGTGAAGAAAAATGACAATGAATCCGAGAAGGGTGACACGCCGCAGAGTGACAAATGGTGGCTCCTGACGGTCAAGGTCCCTCCCGAGGGTCTGTCAGACTCAACGAGGAGATGGCTTCAGCACCAGAAGAAGGAGCTTGCCAACCAAGTCTTGAAGGCAACAATGTTCCAGAAGCTTACATGGAGACTCTGCCTAAGGTGATCCATAAGAACACAAGGACGTTATTATACAACAATTTCATTTACCTTGCTTGACTACATTATTGTGATCTCACATGACAACAACGGTCGATTCGTCCCAACCCACTGACCCCGATTCCGCCTTGAAACTTGAAAGACAGAGCAACCAGATCGAATTTGATAAGTGCTCACTCCACCAAGACGTGTCCAATGAATCCACAGGCAGGACGGATCGACAGCACCGTACCTTTCCTCTCACATGACAAATTAGATGATAGCAAGGTATATAAATAAATATTTTGCAAGAACAGAATGAATGGATACTAACTTCAAAATGTAGTGTATCACAGAATTAATACTAACTTCAAAATGATGCCTCTAGTATCGATATACAAGGAAAAGGTGCATACATTTCTCGGCAGATTCCATGGATCGAGTACGTACTTGCTAATAATTTGGTAGGAGTAGGGCATAATGTAGGGATCAAGCAAGAGCATCCAGTTGAATCTACGTAAGGGATATGGAATCATTCAGAACGACACCAAGCTACGAGTTGAGTGACTGATTAGTTAATGGCGGCTAGTGAAGCTAAGCTAGTCGTGGTTAGTTGGGGGTCAAGTGTCATTTTATCTCATTATCTCTCAGACGAAATAAGTAAGACCAAAATTTGCCATGCACCCATCAGTCTGACAAAATCAATAAAACCAAAAATGTGAGTACTCATCATCTGCAGCCCGTGAGGAATCAGAGATTTGCCACTGAATGATGGGTAAACAGAAATGCAGCTGAAGCATCTTCAGAGTAGCACATGCCCTTGAAAATATAGAGCCAACGCTGAACATCTTTCACCCATTTCAAAAAAATGATGACAGATCCACTACGCTCCCTTGCTAGCTCAACTAAAACACCTAAAAATGCCCTCAAACTCAACACTAAACACTCATGGTTGAATAAAAAAAATCAACAACACTTCCCCCAAATAAACATTGACCTGGACATGAAACAATATGGATTAATTAATAACGATCTCGGTATGCCTATGTGTGTACCTGCGCGTGGTCGACCACCACAATGAGCCGACCACCATAGATGCAGGGACCCTTGACTGACATGTCAATCATGCATCAACCGGCCAGCATCAGCGAATGCCACCGCGCTCCTCTCTATTCTCCCTCCTCTCTTTCATGGCTGGCACAAGGGATGGGATGAGATTGACGGGAGGCAACCCCTCTCCTTCTCTCCTTCAAGTGGGTCACGGCGCTGCATATTTACATGAGATTACAAAGTTAATCGGTTCAGTTACATGATAATATACTTAATCCTCAGTATGGTCATGTGTAAGTACCGAACATATCAAAATATAGTAATGTTCATGTTTAAAACCAAGATATACAAGGAGAGAAGTTAAAAATCAATGCTTAGACTAAAATTACAACTTACTGAATGAAAACTTAGTTCGGTTCAGATTATAGATTTGTAGTTTTAAAACGTTAATCACATCAATAACACATGACCCTATATGGCCTTCTACAATTTGGTCTATAAATCTTCAAAGTGGTTTAGACAAAAAACAACCTGATGTGCAGAAAGAAGAGATACTAATACAAATATTCATCGTACTTGAATGCAAAAAAGAACAACAAAATCGGAACCGACTGAAAAATAAGAAAAGAGCACCTACTGACTCACCTGTACGCTATGGCACTTCTGCCTCACAGACTTCGTTGACCCGCTTATTTTACGGCAACGACCCTACCTCTTCTGCTGCATCCGTGCTTGGCCACCATGACGTCTCCTCCTCCCAGTGCATCCCCTCTCCCAAACTCCACCAGGAGATCCTCCCATGCTTACTATGCAAAATAGTTGATGAATTATATGAGGCCCATGTGAAATTGGAGTTTAATATCTTGGCACTCTGTAGTTAACTCTTAACTACAACACTTCATTGATCTAAAAAACATGCAGCACTTCAGACGTTGAAAGCTTTGGAATTGCTGCAAACAATATAGAAGATGCTTGCACTATAGTCCAGCAATACATTTACTAACACTTGGAAACATATTCTGAATGTTCTAATCTTCATAGTATTGATAGCATAGTTTGAATGCTCTTCTACGTAACAAGTACTCGTACACAACCAGTCATATTGATGACTCCACATTTTCAAGACAAATTAACATAAGAAAAATTGCAGTTTTGTATTCAAATGTGAGAGGTATACCTGACTATCCCGAGAGAATGTATTACTCCGTACCAGCTGAGAGTTATCACTATTATCAATCTGAAACCTTATCCAAAGAAAAATACGGGTTGCATATATGCACGCAGATGCTCCACCAAGAATAGAAAAATAGACAGACAGGCAAGTAGATTATTCAGAATAGAAGCACATAGAAGACAAATCGAAACATCAGCAAACCACACCAACCAAATGAAAAGAGAGAGGCAAAAAACTGATGTTGAGCACCTTCATAGTGGGCATCCTCACGGCCCCTTGCACCCACAGCGGCTTCTCCTTGCATCTCCATCGCTAGATTGTAGCAAATTGCATGCACGCCCGAATCAGACGCAAATATAAATCAAACCAGAAGAAGTGGAGGAGGGATTCATACCTGGGCGAGGTCATGGACCACAGGGTGATCTACAGCGCCAACGCCAGACCGGTCATCATGGCAGTGGGCTAGGGAGGCGACGATGACGTCTTGATGAGGAGGATGAGGGAGAGGGCATGAGGAAGAGGTCATCGCCGAGAGACACCGCGTTGGCGTGAGGTGAAGAGCCAGATCGAGGATTGGGGGTGCGGCGGCGGCGGCGGCTGCGGTTGGAGACCGGGAGACAACCTAGGGATAGCTAGGTATTGAAGGAGGGAGCAGGTACGTGGATTTTTCTATGTCTGCTGCTGCGGGGGTGGGTTTTTTTTCATGCGTAGAGGGGAGGGAACGAAAAAAACTAACGAAAAAACGGTTGAAAGTGGTGGGACGAAAATAAACCGTGGAGGCTATTCACCAACTTAGACATTAGGAGTAGAGATGGGCGAGGTCATGGACCACAGGGTGATCTACAGCGCCAACGCCAAATCGGTCATCATGGTAGTGGGCTAGGGAGGCGACGATGACGTCTTGAGGAGGAGGGTGAGGGCGAGGGCGTGAGGAAGAGGTCATCACCGAGAGACACCGCATTGGCATGAGGTGAAGAGCCAGATCGAGGATTGGGGGTGCAGCGGCGGCTGCGGCTGCGGTTGGAGACCGGGAGACGACCTAGGGATAGCTAGGTATTGAAGGAGGGCGCAGGTACATGGATTTTTCTATGTCTGCTGCTGCGGGAGTGGTTTTTTTTCATGCGTAGAGGGGAGGGGACGAAAAAAAACAGCAAAAAAAACGGTTGAAAGTGGTGGGACGAAAATAAACCGTGGAGGCTATTCAACAACTCAGACATTAGGAGTGGAGATACAGTCGATCGACCAATCGCTATCCCTCCCAAACAAAATCGCTCGACGCGAGAGAAGGTGAAGGGGATGGGTTGGCCGCTGCGAGAGAGAAGGGTGGGGATCGGTCTATCGATCTGCCGCCACGAGGGATGCAACCGACTATGGGTTCGATTGAAACTGCTCCATGCAGATTTCAAGGATGCAATCTGTTTTTTAGAGGAAGGATGCAATCAGTTTCTCAGGTATTTATCGCTGGTGATGTGTCCGTCCTTTTCTCTGCCTCCATGCAGGTGCGTATATAGAATTATAGATGCCCCCCCCTACGGCGCAATATCCATAAGCATGGTGCTCTGCTAGGTTTCCCTTTATTTCTTGTTGTTTATGTACGATTCCTTCTTCCAGCAAACAATTACATTGTCCTCATATCCTCTCAATCCAAAATAGTTGTTGTTCATATTGGCCTTTGTCAATTGATTTGCTTAGATCTTGGAGATTGGTACTCGTTTTTACTTAGAAAATTCTTCAGCTCATAATATCTAGTGGCTTCTGGATAGATAATTACTTCAATTGTACTGTCAGATCTTATCCTTCCATGTTTTTATTCCACACACGATTGTGTAGATTATATATTTACATGTCATGGTGCTACCTTCTGTTGTATGGCATTTCTGCATAACTTTGCACACAATTTATTTGCAGAAGACTAGAAGACAATTCGTACTGTTTTTATTTATATGATAAATTGATAATGGGTTGTTCATAATCAGACCAAGGTAGCACTATTGATGCATTTGTTCACAAGATATCTCTTTCAAATGGAATCCTTTGCAAGGGTTTCTCCGGATCTATCTATGTTCTCAAGTAGCTAGCGATATATATTACTTGTGAAAAAATGAGTTGCTACCATTGCTAAACTACTCTACTACCATGTCAAGAAATTGGTTTAACTGTTGAAGATATTTTTCCATTTTAAGCGGCTGCTCTTCATACATCTTGCACTGCTCTCTTAGTGTAACCCAGAAAATCTGCTGATATAGGTATTGTTCTTAAACTTAATATTACTAATTATAGTCTCTTAGCTTGGAAATTATTTCAGGCCCATTCATTTGATCTCCCATCTAATATTTAGATTTCTATTTGTACTTTCACTTTCAAGTACAATTTAGGACAGTAGTGCTTATAAAGTTTTGAAATCATGACACTCTTGTGTACTCCACTCTGCCTTTGAATATCGACTGCACCCTTACCCTGTAAATTAGATAGTTGATGTGTAGCATCTTGTATTGACATTATGATGTATATTCTTAATCTTGTAACTAACACAACTTCTATTGGTTTATTAATGTCATTATGTCTTAGATTTTGAGGCCATGATCAATACAGAGAATCGTATGTAATTCGGGAGACTCGGAAAAACTAAATCCTCTTTGCTAGACAAGTGCACATTGAAAGGGCCTCATGCAAAGCTATCTCAATGGCCTATGCGTCTATACCCCATGAAGAATTGTTAGAACACTCCAAGGCTTGCTGTGAGTTGCTGCAGCAGTTTGGTTGCTGCCATGTAGTCTTCTATTAAAGTTGTGGGTATGCTAATTAAGTAGCTTCTTGATCTTAGTAATATGCACATCCAATTTGTAGTGAAATCTTCTCACATTTACATTTTAGCCTAGAAATATATCATTTATATGAGGTTTTCCATAGAACAATGCCTTAACTCCTATCCAGTTTTTTTGCGTGTAAGTTGTTGTGCTTCACCTATTCATGGGTGTGGAAAGTGTTTTTTGTCAAGATGCGTAGCTTGTTCAATTTGGCTCAATATAGCTAGAATTTGCAGGATGAAACCTGACAAAATCTGGCCGAAGCTGAACATTCATGCCAGTTATATTAGTGAAACATGCCAATGTTCATGGGTTGCGACATGCCACGGGTTCAGTTCTGTGGTATGTGCATGTTCCCTCATTCAGAGCTGCAAAGATGCAGTCTAGTTGTATTTTGCATGGAAGAAATCTGGCGTCATTGTATATTGAGCCTACCGGTGATCGCCGATAGAGATTGAGCTGTTTTTATTGAGGATCTGAAAATGTATAGACCAGCATCTTCAACTGCAAGGGTGTTAGAAAAACAAGAAAACAAGACGATTCAGGAAGCTACTAGGCTAAGAGTGGTGGAGAGTAACAGAAAAAGTAATGAAGTTGCACACATTCTAGTTTAGTAGAGGTCTTGGAGTGTGGTGTGCAGCAGATCTGCAGCCTACGGGTTGAGAATGACATCGCACGGTTGTAATGCTATCTCTTAACCTTACTAGCATACACCCGTTTTTATTAGCTGCTTTTGGAAGCTGCACACATTTCATCTTATACTTGTAACTATTTGTTGTTTTGACATATTTATCATACTATATGTTCTGTCGCATTATCCTCCAAAGAACAAGCGTCATATTGTCCCCCAAAAAAGTATTGTGCAATGCTTTGTTGATATAGAAAGTTAGATTTAATTTTGTTACTGGACAAACAACTTAATAAGTATTTCATCAACCTTTCATGTTTGATACCATTATACACGTTCAATTCTACCACTCTATGAAAGAATAGAGGGTCATGGTAACGTTTGTCATCTTGAGCCAGAAGAGTACACGCTTTATCAAAAACATGTGTCCATCAACCATCCTAATTAAAAACAATACACATGAGACATCCTGAGGCAAAAGAGCCCATGATCTGTCACAAAACATTTATCAGCCGTCCTAATTCAAAGTTCATAAACTCGAAACCCAAGCTCGAACCAAGTCTACTCGACTTAATACAAAATAAAAAAGCTCATGACACAACTTTCTTGATAAGCTATCAGATTCTTATTCAACTACATACCAATTTTAAAATGAAGGAGTCAAGCACAAGCTACAAGAAAGCACGATACCTAAAAGCATCCGGAACAAATTATACAGATTACTCTATACCCCAAATAACTGACAAAATAGATGGGCGCAGCAACGCGCGCCATCGACGATCTTGTAGCGCTAATAAGCAGTTTATTTAGCAAGGAAGTTGTTCCACCCTGCGGTGCTCAAAATGGGACAGGGCTAAATAGCAATTCATCATTGCTGGCAAGAATCTCCGGGTTGGACAGGCCATATTAGTTACTATCAGGAACACCCAGCGTCATGATTTGGTCATCGACCTCATTTACAAGTATGTGTGTGGCGGGGCCATCGATGCTAAATAAAATGCTTATTAACGCTATTTACTACTGTTTTAGCTCGTGTTTGTCAAGAGACGATGATTGTCGTTTTATTAGTGATCTACAACTATTTGTGAGATTGTCACTTATTAACTCGTAATGTTCTATTAACCGGTACTGTTCTACTGCGTAATGTTCTATATGTGCTTAATTTTAATGTGACTAGGAAATTTCCCGTGCGTTACAACAGGGCACAAATATTCTAAAAGTTTAGTACAATCATGAAAAATATATACCTTTATAGTCCTCATGCACATCTTGCCGAATCATGTCTTGTTCAAAAACATTTAGCTAGAAAGCAAATATAAGATGTAATGCATCCTTCGGTCCCGTTTTTATATGGACAGAATATGAGCGGGCGATGAAACCCCAAGATTGAGTTCTACTCCCTCTATAACAAGATATTTTTTAAAACTATGACAATGTCAAAAAATGTCTTCTATTACGTTACAGAGGGAATAGTTGCTTGTGTTTTTCGAACACTGGCACATACATAATCGTATTGTCGTCTACCTCGCTTGCGCACCATATTTTTTCTAGATTTAGTAGATCTATAAATGGTCTCACATATCTTGGGAGATGAAGTGTATTGTATGTCTAATTTGCAAGTGAAACGACTGTCACCTGCACAGGAGACGACATATTAAATTTCTTATTTACAAAAATGATCAAAGATGCATGCAATGATCAGGCTAAATACAGAGTAGTAAATCAGGAGTAAATTAAGTGGATGTCACATCTTAAGTAACTTAGGAGTTAACTTCTACGAGGTGGGCTCCTTTCTCCATGTTCTTTTTTCTCCCTTGAGCTAGCATATCGAAGTAAGATGAGCCTCTACCGAACATAAAGAGAACAACAACTCCGTTATACTCTTAATTGCAGCATGTAGAGTCATTTCGTTGAACATCTCTTAGGTGTTTAGATAGACGGAGGAACAAGAACTAAAAATCATATCATACCATGACATCCTAGGGAAGAAGATTACCTTGCAGCTGGCAGTCCCGTAGTGGTCCAGCTTCCATCCATGTCGCCTTGCTTTTCCATGACGGTCAAGTCTCTGGAGACGAAATCCCATTAGCAGTGCCCATGGCATATGATTACAATTTACAAGTTATACACTAATATATATCAACATACTAGAATGTATGGAAATCTGGACATTAGTGCATGCCTTGAATTGTTGAATGTCTTGAGCTTGTAGTCCTTAACTGTTTCACTACCTGAATCTGTGCTTCCCCCAAATCATTTCTCATGGGCAACATCAGCATGATCTGAGAAGATAAGCACTGTTCACTACTGAATGATTGTTATTACCTGAATCTCTAATTGGAGTCACATGCTCTCGCTTTGTCTTGCTCTTGCAGCAGTAGCTGCTGCTGCCACCTTTTTATTGGTGATCTCTCTGCTTTGTTACCACACATAAGCGCAATTAGAAAGCTGATCTGCTGATTGCTAATGCACGTACATGAATGCAAGGAGCTGCCCACATCGGGAGCTACGGACATGGTGGTCGGCCGTGGCGCAGCATCTTGAGAAGGACGACCTTGAGGCGCAGTACACCGGCGAGCCAGTCCCGGGATCCCAACTGCCCTCAGATGAAACGTGCCCACAGCGATCGGCCATAGGGGATAACAAAGTGATATATGAATCACGCTTTCAGAAAATCCAAATCGAGAGTGCATGTGCAGGGCCGTTGATGGGGGAGTGCGAGCAGCCTAGAGATTTATTTCCTTCTTTTCCGCGGATCACGACAATTTCTTCCTGCGTGACACGCGCGGGCCATGATTATCTTCCGTATATGCACGTGATTGTTTCCTTCTGATTTGTTTACCGATTTGGTTGAAAGAAGAAAGTAAATTGATGACCTTCATTGCGTTTATTGCATTACCAAAGAAGATATTCATTACCATACATGTACATACTGATCGTGTTTGTATTACCAAACAAAAGATTGGTTACCATACATGAATTATTTCGTTGCCGAAAATATAGTGGGTCTGTCCAGCCTGATGTGAATAAAACCAGCAAATAGGGAACCACCAGGAAGAAAACCGGTGGAGGGAGAAAAGAAAATTGGTGGTGGGGTGGGGGTCGTACAAGAGAAGGATGGACGAAGGGTGGGAGACGTAAGAGGGGAGAGGGAACATTACGTTCTTTTTAGGTAGTAGAGAAATGCTAAATGTTGGATGGTGTGAAAAAATATATTTTTTCCTGCACGCAACATTGGTGGCGTGCAAAATACATTGTGTGTCCCTAGATGAGATATTACAATGGTGGCATTTTTGGCAGGCTAGTAATACGTATAATACTGCTGACGTGGGCACCAACGCCATCACTAGTATTTAACAATGGCGCCATAGTGGTGGTGTGGTGTGTCCATGCCAGCAAGGCCATTTTTACACGCCATAGCTAGCATTTTCTACACAAGTGTCATATGCACATCTTCAGGGGGAGTTCCTCAATATCTTGTAGCCAATTTCTTCATACTCTGTTCTTACACTTTCATTATTTACTCCCATTGAAAACTTAACCAATTTGTCATCAATCACCAAAAAGGAGGTGATTGTAGTGCACCCTTAGTAGTTTTGAAGTATTGAAGACAAATAGGTTAAGGGACTAATGTGTTTGCGAGTGTACACAAAAGTTATAGTCCCTAAAGATTTGGTTTAACCCAGAAAAGACGACCCCTAAAAATGTATTTCTTCAAGTGAAGAAATTGGTACGACCTCTGAAGAAATTGATGTGAAGACTTTGAAGCTTTAAGACTTTGTTTTCATAGTTTCTTTTCTTATTTGAGTCATGGGAAAAACCGTACTGTTAAAGGGGGGTCTAGGTGAAACATATTTCACATTGTCATAGTGATGCTCAAACAAATACTTACAGAAGCCGCTTCGGGTGAAGCCATTGGAAATCTCTGGAACAGCTGACGACTTTGCTAGCACAGTGACGAAGTTCATCTGGTCTTTGAAGAATTTAGTCATTTTGACGAGTTATGATTTCGCCAGTGCGATATGCCTATCGTGAGGAATTGAGTGCCCCAACGAAATTGAGAGCTAAAATCTCCGACCGTTGCTGCACCGCATGCCAGCTGTCGAATGGATCCTTAACCTGTCAATGGTCATGTCCAAAGGGCATTTATGACAATTAATGTCGGGTTGCCTCCGGTCAATAAATAGCCGCCCCCGACAATCACCTGTCGGTTGGCTGCTCCGAGAGAGCTTGACATTTGTCATTTGAGAGCAAACCATCATCCGACGACTTTGAGAGAATCCTAAGTGTGGAAAACCCCAACTAGAGCCAAAGTGATTGAGCATCACTGAAGAGATTGATCTATGTGATCCGACGCTTGTTACCTTTGAAGACTATCATTCTTCCAGACGGTTAAGCGTTAAGTTCTGAGCACCCAAGAGTAATTGTGGTGTGCCGGTGAATAAGTCTGTTAAGGTTTTAGAAGTCTATCTTGAAGACTTACCATGAATGATTAGGCGAAGTCTAAGTGACCTTGACTCAAGAGGAATACAGTGAGGACTGCTTTCAGAGCTCACGCTCAACTGCTCCAACCAGACGTACAGTTGATTAAACAACTGGAACTGGTCTACCAAATTGTTGTGTCTTCATCGAGCCTATGTGATTTCAAATTCCTCAACCCTTACCTTTACGTTGTTCTGTTGTGTAAGAATTTGTGGTCTATCCTGTGCAGAACTTGAACTGAATATTTTCATCTTGTTGTACTCTAATTCTTCAGTTCATCTTCCTCGTGCTTGAATGACTGTATGATTGCATGTTCTTCATTTGTATGTATCATGTGTGCATGCCTTATGTTTGTCCGGTGGCTTAGTTTCGCTTTTGTTGCTATTTCGTCAACTTCATCAGAGTTTGACGAATTTTTAATAATCTCTCATCCCCCCCCCCCACCCCACTCCCGGCGTGAGAGTAAACGTGCGCTTTCATTATCCGTAATGGGGAAAAGATTAGATCTGAACCATATAATTCGGACCCACAAAATAAATGGTTTCTATTTTTGTATTAGTAGTGCATAATTAGTATAAGTATAATTATAGATAGATAGATATAGATATAAATATAGATATATAGATATAGATATAGATATGAATAGATACATATAGATACTAACATGCATATCCGCTGCCGACGACGCTTTGAGTCGCATCATTTTTTCCCGACGTTGCCCGCATGCCGCCGCTCCTCGTCCGGCACCCGGTACTTATCTTCATTATCCCCGCCATGCTCCTTGCCCTCCTCGGGCTCCCACCAACTGCTACGCTCGCCACCAGGTTCTACTCGTTCGACCTGATGCGCGAGTACCCTCACGATCCGGAGTCCTTCACAGAGGTACCTACGCTTCTTTGCCATTGATCCTATTCCCATCCCATGGCCTCCCGTGTGGAATTACTTCCTAACCACTTGTGTGATTACTAGTACGTACTTACTGTACTAGTTTAGTACTAGTAAGTATACTAAGTAGTAGTATGTCTCTTAGTGATTATTATGCCTGAAGTTTATTTATTTGTGTTCTTAAGCCTGTCGTTCAATGCAAAGAAATCAAGCAAATTGACTGGCATGTAACTACAAATAATGTATTAGTTAGTTTTATATATGATATAGGTTGGAAGAAATGAGGATCTAATCTCCATATTGTGTTTGCATTGCAGGGCCTCTTGTATGGAGGAAATGACACTCTTTTCGAGTCCACTGGCCTTTTTGGCAAGGTAAATGTTTCCCTTCTTGCTGACTTCATATCTTTCCTCCATGTAATCTTTCCCTAGATCAATCCCTCAAGCGACGATGTTTCTATACCACTAGCAGATTAGGTTCATAGTCAGTATGCGGTCTGAAGCTCTCTTGGTTTGATTAAAATGACAGTGGCAGTCAATTAGGTGTACTTTTAGTTGACTGCAGTTGGTTTCGATGACTCCCACGTAGCAACTACTCCGAGTTATGTAAGAACCTATACATGATCGATGCATAATCCTTTTATGCTGCATGTGTTTTTTTTTCTTGTATCATTAACTGATTCTCTAAAATCACTAAATATGTATCTCCCTCTTGGTTCTTCAACAGTCATCCGTGCGAAAGGTTGATCTTCAGACAGGAAAGGTACGATAAATACTTCTCTTATCACATTTATCGTAGCATAGTCTAATGTTTGCCACATATCCGACCTCTGCTATTCATTCCGCACTGAACTACTCCCTCTGTGCCAAAATAAGTGTCGCTGAGTTACTACAAAGTTGTACTAAACCAGCGACACTTGTTTTAGGATGGAGGGAGTACAACAGAACTTGTTGCTTATCATTTTGCCATTTCTCAGGTTTTAGTTCGGCACCAAATGGACGAGAAAATGTTTGGAGAAGGTCTAACACTTCTCGGCGATAGGTTGCTAGATTAACCTCAATTTTGTATCAGAGTCTTTGCACAACAATTGCTATCTTGAATATAGGTAGTTATTTGCTTATATTCTTTCATGTACAGCCTTATCTCATCTATTATTTTACTTCCATCTGTAGATTGTTTCAACTTACTTGGTTGACGAATGTTGGATTTACGTACGATCGACACAACTTTAGTAAAGTATGTTCCTGCCCCTGTTCTCTGCTTGATATAGTTTACATGTTTCTGTTGTGAACTCCCAGCCAGAATAATCAATAAAATGGCCGTATGCATCTCCCGGATGCAGAGGCCGGGGGTCATCCCTCTTTTCTAAAAAAAAAAATATTTTGCATTTCCTGGGATGTAGTCATGAGGATGGTGACTGTGAAATATCAAGATAATGGCGTTAGGTATCTTAATGAACTTGAATACATAAATGGTGAAGTGTGGGCAAATGTCTTCAAGGTTAGTTGTCTACTTCCTCCTTCCTCGAAATGCTGAATAGTCATTCTAGAGTACCAATTTTTATTTTTTATTAACTAATATGTTCATCAACGGCTGGAGGGCCAGAACATTTTCCATTAGAATATTGTTGCCACATCATTCCGTAGTGTCATCCGTAAATGCTTGATCCAGACAAAATGTGGATAAAGGGTTTCACAAAATGTGATGAAGTAGCATGCCTCAATTTTTACTAAGATTTAACGATTTTCCTTGTGTGTCATCCTTTTGGGGATTGGTGATTGGTACTGCAAAATAGGCCATTGGTAGAAACTCATCCCAAGCTTGGGATGAAGACAACCGCAGATTGTTCGGTGAGTTCTAGTGCTCGCATTTCTCTGTTTGTTGCCAGACCTCTTAAATTCTAAAATCTGGGAACCATGATGAACCCTTTCGGCACTTGCAGTGACCGGAAAATTATGGCCAACGCTATATGAGATTAAGCTACGTCACATTGAGGGGCCACCAGATGGGTCTATAGAGCAGCTATGTCCAGGGATCATAATTCCGGGTTCCGGAAATTTGCCCAAACAAGCCGGCTGGTCGGTTACCAGGTGATCGCTGGCCAGTTACCGGATTACATGGTTTCGACGTGTCCAGTTGTACTGATCTAGTGTGAGCTGCTAGTTAGTTTCATTCCAGAACTAGGCATGCATTCATACCCCAGATGTAAAGGTTGGGTCTTGCAAGGATGATTTTGTTTCGAACTGTTGTAATTGTCAAGGCACACAACATTTTCTTGCCATGTGGAGTATATATTTTAAATTATTCTTGTAAAATCTTGTTTGAGATTAATAGACAACAGTACATTGTATTAGGAAAGGGGAATGCATCATGTATAAGGGCATGTCCAACGCCGACCATCAAACATGTTCTCACACCATCTCCTTCCTTCTGTCGCCGACGCATGGAACCGAGGAGAACATGTCAGAGATGGAGGAGGCAAACGTGCTGGAGGATCCGAGGATCATGCTCGCCCGAAAGATTATCTCGGCTATGCGGTAAACTCACCGCGTCAAAGCGGAAGAGGCCAAGATGTTGTGCTTGAATGTGGCCTCTTTGGAT